>NC_134703.1:127139004-127236504 GCF_043290135.1 Rhipicephalus microplus
GCCGTCATAGCATGCGCAGAACTAGAGTGTATAAACCTAAAGGTAGTATATACAGCATCTATACGCGGAAGATTGAAAAATTCAAAAAAGAAAAAAAAAGGAATGTGCATCACGTGAATGACTGAGTGAGTCAATAAAGTTTTATCTGATCTGGCAAAACGTCACAAAACTCGCACCTGGCCAATCCCACGACGGGACCGATAGGTCTAGCCCGCCGATCCCCTCACGGGCATGCTGGGTGGCCAAGATTTTGTCTTCGAAGACGGCACTTCACAAAGGGTGAACCACTCTTGCTTGCTGAACGTCGGGCCCAGCGACCCGCACTCCCAGCGCACATGAGGCAAAGTAGCAACCTTGCCACAGGCCGCGCAAGATCTATTCTGTAAATTTCTGGATAGGTGCTATTAAGGAACGTTTGGGTAAGAGTTGGTTTGCAGGAGCCTTTACCGACCGCGCTGCCCTCGGAACGGTGACTTTCCTCCCGGACACATGGATGCTCTTAGCACGCACAATGAGATAACTATTTTCTTTTCATTTAGAGAGAAAGGTCTTCCCACCAACTCGTCATATGGGTTGCACATCACCGTCCAAATACCCTTGTCTTTGAAGTTATTGAAAATAAAAATGAAAGAAGCTCGCCAGTGTGTAACTTAGCAAGGTTCCCAGGCCCCTACATGCTTGAGAACCCCTGCAGTGTAAGAAAACAAGTTCTACGCTTGAGCAAAGGCGCGAGCTCAGTTAGCGCGATGAAAAGAAAGAAGTCATAATAAGAGCAGCCAGCCCGCAGCAGGGGTGCTGTCTTTTGTTTCTCTTACAATTGCACAATCACCATAAAAGAAGCCTCAAAGCCGAAGCCACCTGTGCTTAAGCGTCTTCGGCGTTACGGACCCTCCACTCCAGGAACGTGATCCACGCTTCCTATAGGCCATGGCATTCGTCAGCTTGCCAACGCAAGAAGCCCTGTTCGGGACGGCGTTCACGCCTCCTCGGTATCAGCTGACATACTGGCGCTGCAAGCACCACCCGAGGAAAGCGTCTAGGCCTCCTAGGTGGCTCGACGATAACTAACGACTCTTCCAAACATTGTGTTCACCACGCTTCTATCATCAATGACATCGCCGCACTTATCGCAGCGGCAACAGCATATTCCTCGGCGGCCCCTGACGGTATCTTAACGGCTCTTTCAACGATGCTGCAAGGATCACCCGGCCGGCCAAATGCTTGTCCCAACAGCTCCAGAGCTTGGCACTTTTGAACTGCGGTATCTCAACCACTGCCGTGAGTACCGGGACCGCCGTATCCTCTGCAGATGTCGCCCCTGATTTCTCGGACTCCTCACCCGACCTAGCCATGGACGTCATGCGGACAACATCTTTCTTTGACCAGGAGCTGGACAGTTTTGCCGTGCGAACTATCGGATCCTTGCACTCCACATTACCGTTAGTGGCTGTATCGGAACTACCAGAGATTCCAGTATTCAAGGACAATGCTTCCTGTGAGTCGAAACGGCGAACGCTCTAAACATCTGCTATGCCAGGACGGAGCATAGAAAATTGCGGGAAGCCATCGACCACCTTCGCGATGCTCCCAAAGCCTGGTGCAATTACGAAGGTGCGCAACAATCCTGCCCTGAACGGTGTTCCCGATAGATTACTGTTTTTCGGCCCTTTCATACGGCATCAGCCCTTTCTCAAACGACCCAGTATGTACAACTCATACCTGTGAGACGCACAGACTCGACGGTGCAGCTCAGGCGCACACAAACATGCCCCTCTCAATGGCTGAAAAGACTGTGTAGTTGTGCCTTGTGACTGTTACGAAGGTGCGACGCCAACACGGTCCCGAAGGCGCCACTGCTCCGAACTCCGCCACCAAGGTCACCAGCCGTTTGGTAGCGTATGTTACTCAGCTCGCGACTACTTCTGCGCAGAGCTGGTAGACAAGCGGACGAGACGACGGTGAGGTTAGGCGAGGTTTATGTACAGCATAGAAATAGATGCGTTACATATTCGGCACTGGGGCCGACAGCTTAGGGACTCTAAGAGCCCAGACGCGTACATCGGCTTCTCTCTGACGCGTACATCGGCTTCTCTCGGACGCATAGGTCAACTGCTAACGACACACCGCTTGGCTTTTTTATAGCCACCGGGAAGACGTTTTGGGTCACCAACATCCAACTAGAAGCGCCGCTGGCCGTGATGTCAGATGGCAAGTGAATAGCCTTGAGGGCCCCGTGTCGTCAATGTATACTGTTTTTGGTCATGATTGCCTAGCCTATGTGGTGCTCGACTTCCAGCCCGACGATTTCTGGATCAAATACCGGCCACGATGGCCGCATTTTCAAGGAGGGCAAGAATGCCAGAGGCCCGTGTTCTAAAGGTTAGGTGCACGTTAAAGAACCCCAGGTGGTCGAAATCTCCGGAGCCCTCCACTACAGCGCCCCCCAAATCACACCATTGTTTTGGGGTGTGCCCCGCCGCGGTGGTCTAGTGGCTAAGGTACTCGGCTGCTGACTCGCAGGGCACGGGTTCAAATCCCAGCTGCGGCGGCTGCATTTCCGATGGAGGCGGAAATGCTGTAGGCCCGTGTGCTTAGATTTGGGTGCACGTTAAAGAACCCCAGGTAGTCTAAATTTCCGGAGCCCTCCACTACGGCGTCTCTCATAATCATATAGTGGTTTTGGGACGTTAAACTCCACATATCAATGTTTTGGGGTGTTAAGCCCCAGCAATCATTATGATAGTGTACTTTTGACAGGCAGGGAACAGTAGCTCCTTTTGAGCTGCCGCTATGGTCCTCGATAGTAGAGTCTGGCTACCATTATTTCTCGATGTTTCTTTAGGGCAGAACATACACGAACCGCTCCCACATTTGTCTTACCACGCGCTGTTACGATTTACTTGTGCCGTGTCGATAGCTCCCGGTGGCTATGCAGACTCAGCCGATCCGGAGATAGAGCACCAGGAACCATTCACTCCTGGAAAACCCATGCTCCTGCAGTAGCATGGCAAGTTTACTCTTCTCCACATGATGATGAAGACAGACGCACCGAGTAGTTGGCACAGAATGCGCCTCGAGCACTGTTAGACTACTTCGCTGAGCGTTGTGTTAGTTTAGTGCGACTCTCTCTCTAGCCAAGATCCTGTGCAGCTGGGTTTCAAGACCACTGCCTTCAAGAGCATGTCAGCATGGGCACCTGGAGAGATGTGCTGTAACTATAGCACGCTCCAAGGGGCGCAGGACATTGTAGGAAATGGCTTTCACGATCTCTTTCACTATAGCTTCTCACCAGAAATTCTTTATACTTTTTAGCGAGAAACCACGCTTTACGACCTTGCTTTCGGCGACGTTAGCATAGAAGACATCAAGTGAACATGCCAACTTGTGATGCTATGTGTTTATGTCGTTGTTGCTCTTGCTCGAAATGGCGCATACAGACACAACTAGTGGTCACACCATGGCTCATACGAAGGTTTGCCGAGATAACCTATACGAAAAGTTGTGGCACTGTTTGTTCTTTTTTTGACATTCACCAGGATTTGTCTCAGACTCTTTTCGTCACGCATAATTTATGCTTCTACATAGAGTAAATATTTTTTTCTAAACAGAATCAATAACTCCACTGCCTCTGAAATCGTCTTGGTAGAGGTACCGGGACGGCATTAGCTTTCCCATAGTAGAATACGTGTACTCTCCAAGTCGTTCACCCTTTGTTCTGAACTCCGTATCATGTTAAAATCATATGTCACCGGGACAGCTCAGTGCTCTGTCGTGTAATCGCGTACAAATGGTGTACTCTTAGTCTTACACCTCCTGTTCTGACCCTTTCCTCTTTTCGTAGAACGCTCAAGCTTGCACTCAAGGCGGACTGGCTCTTTGCTCTTCCACGTGAAAAAAACATATCTTACTCTAAATCGGAATCGTTTTTTTTTTCAGTGAGGTAGCTCTTTCATACAGTGCTCTAAAATGTGTTCATCTTCGTCAGACATGCTGAAAACTCACAAAGTCCCTTATGCATAATCCTATATGCGTTATATATATATAGGACGACGAAAGCTAAAAGCCAACATAGCAACGTCATAACAACGTCACTAATTTTGGCGCTATACATGTGACGTCATCGAGTTATGACGATCTTTTAAGTTACTCATGTTGACGCCGCTGAAAGCAAGCTTTTACGCTTAGTTAGACACCTATGGCTTTCGTCATAAAAATTGGAGCTTCGAGTTTCAACCAAACCCAGGAACTCTGCGTGGCAGTAGAATATTCGACAACAGAACCACGGCACTACTTGAAACTGCCTTGCGAAAGACAATGTACGGATGCCATGACAGCTAAACCCGATATATTCAGGCTGCGGGGCATCACACAATGTGAACGTCGTATGTGTAAACTTGAGCTGCGAGAAAGATGCGTCCTTTCTCTCCGATAGTAGGGTACACTCTTAGAAAAAAGGTGGTAGTACTTGCTATTTTTGGGGTAGTAATGGTTTGTCAAATATGTTACAACCCTGGTGGTAAGCGCAGTTAGTAATGGAGAGGGCGGTAACAGTTACAACCTCTGCTGTTACTACCAGCAGTTAGTAACTGTTACTACCCTATCCGTTACCACCCATTAGTAGTAACTTTTAAAGGTTTTAAGAAAAAAAGTAGTAACTCATGCTACGTAGTTCATTCATTTTGCCATATTATTTCTCCACTGCTAATGTTGGCTAATTAATATATTACAACTATACAAATTCGGGTAAGAAGCGGGATGTGCCATCAATGCGAAAAATGCATAATCCAAAGAAGTTCACTATTTTTTACGTACACATGCAGTAAGAAGTAAGCGTGGGGTGTATATAGCCCCCACATTACAGGGGCATGTCTGGCAAAGGGGAGCACTCGCGTTTCATGAATAATTTTAACAAATATGAACCTATAACACTATATTATACAACCTGGTTACGTGCGTTTGGTGACGTAGCACATGACTTTTAATTCGCGTTGCTTATAAAAATCAATATCTCATATTTATTTATTATAAAATGGCCAGAAAAAGGCAATATGTACAGTGGCCGGAGCAATGTACCAAACTCATTCTCAGAACATTTGAATGCTTCACACGACTAATACATCTGCGTTTAAAAGGTAATAATCGTACTGGGAGTTCGACGACCCAAAACAATGATACTATTTAGAGACACGCCGCAGTTGATAAACTGTGACTGTCCTGGAGGCTAATTGTGACCGTCTGTTTATTTTGATCTGCCGGTCTTGTTAATATGTCCCCAGGACGAGTGTCGGCTCGTACCAATCACTCATTTTCTGTCCAAGCTTATGTGCCGCGGGTGGGTGTATTTAAGTTTTCGTTTCTGGTGCGATCTATTGTTGACTGGAATGCGCTTCCTCCCGAGATACTTACAGGATGTAGATCCTCACAGGATTTTCAACGACGGCTGGACTTGTTTTTTGCCTAACATTGTTTGGGTATTGTTCACCTGTTCACCTCCCACACCTGCTACAGCCCGCAAGGGCTAGCAGTATTGTAAATAAATAAATAAATATGTGCTGTCATTTACTAAGTTTGTTGTGATTGTCTATTACGGTACGTGTAGCATTTGCTTATGGTTCGTTAACTCGTACTTCTTCGTTTCGACAATATCAGAATGACGTTTACATATCTCGGTTGCGTAATTTAAAACAAAATGTATTTTCTCGATTTATGGATACCTTCTGCGTCATTTTTTCGTGTAATGATTATACGTTGAGACGATTCCTCTCAAATTATCGGAATCGCATTCACACACTATATTGAAATAGATAGTCAAAAGCCGGGTAGCAAAGAGGTAGTAACGGGGCAAGAAAGGTAGTAACGGCTGCAGTTACTGCCTCTTTCATTTCAGTTACTAACTGTTTACTAACGTAGGTAGTAAAGAGGTCGCAAAAAGTTAGTAACGGATGCAGGTAGTAACTGTTTACTAACATAGGTAGTAAACAGGTAGGAAAAGGGTAGTAACGGTGGAAGAAAGGTAGTAACTGTCGCATTTACTACCTATTTGCCTGCAGTTGCTACCTTTTTACAATTTTTTTTAAGAGTGTAGACGTGGTACTCTAAGTCGTCCGTGTACTTTTTCATGGCGATAGCAGTATGACACCTCAAGCTCATTTTTGCCGTGGCCAAGATGGGCAGTCATCGTCAAATAAAACCCAAGCATCGGCAAGCATTTGCAATGGTACAGCGCGCCCTCCAGTCATCACTGGCGACAGGTGCGCGCATCCGGTATGGCATAGCACTGCACACATATACGCGCCTGCCCATGGTGATAACTGGACGATGCACACTATATATTGTAGTGACTAAGACAATGAGACAATGCCTGTACGCTCTCACTGGTCGAGCGCGAGCCCAAGCTTCGTTGCAGCTTTTCATCATCGAACTCGGCCATGACTGCGAGTGCTCATAGCTGCCGAAATTGTTTCTGGAGGGCGGCGCTGGGAGTGCCGTAATGGTCGGTCATGTGTACCCTTCGAACTGTACTGTTGAACAGTCATATACTCCGTTGGACGACTCTGGCTGTGTCGAGGTGGTCGTTGGCAGGAAATCCGGAATGCAGTACTGCGACTGCCCACACTGAGCGGGGATTCTGAGCTATTTAGGGCGGGTGAAGATGCGATGAGCTGTCTCACTATAGACATCAGCGACATCAATGTGCAGACATCACTCGCGGATTTGCGAGGAAAGTCGTGCTCATGCGGCATCGCTGACGTACTGGTGGTCAAGGTCCTTGCCAGTGTGTCACGTGCACTGAAGCTGACCAGGCCAGTTGCCTGGTCATCAGGTGAAGCAGTGAGCTGCGCCAGTATGACTTCGACGGCATCATCTGCAGGCGTAGTAGGCACTTGGCACTCGTTTAGGGAGACGGCACTTGGCAAGTGACGAGCGTCCACGCACTCAGCCAGTGACTGCGAAGATGGCAGGGGATGGTGTGACTCCAGACTGTGGGCCAAACTGGCCGTTGTGACATGTGCTTTGGTTTCCGGTTGGTTGTGAGGGAGCCGACGTCGTGTGTGTGTGTGTGTGTATGTGTGTGTGTGTGTGTGTGTGTGTGTGTGTGTGTGTGTGTGTGTGTGTGTGTGTGTGTGTGTGTGTGTGTTCTACCCATTTTTCGTGCCCGTCTCAAGGGGAGTTTTCAATTGAAAAATGTGTGAGCGTTGCGTACGCCATTATTACGCCGGTACATGCATTGGCGAGTGCATTGCCCGACGATAGTTATAGCGCGAGAACAAAACGACCACACAGAGACAAGAAGGACACGAAGGTCCTTCTGTGTCATCGTTTTGTTTCCGCTATAATTATCGTCATGCCATACCAACTAGCCCAAGCTGCCACACTTCTTTGCCCGAGTTGTGTCTTCTGTTAGATTGGAAGGTCTAACAGAGGGTTAGTTTCAGGAAGTTAGAGTCAACTCGGTTCCTGAAGGCACATTTTTTTTCTTTTGAATGTTCAAGCAAACTGTCGCCTAAAAAATGTATAAAAATTTATGTGACGTAGCTCTTGCAGTTCCACTGTACCACTCTCAATACTGTGGTGGAACATAAGAAGGGTGTTAAGGTATGTCACCACTTTTGAAAACGCATTTTTTTTAACGAATTTTTTTAATTTTTATATTCTAAGAATCCCCAGTCACTCAAAAATATTTTGCCGAAAGAATTATGTTTCTATCTTATTTAGTTCCGAAGTTATAGCCAATTTTTGAACATGTGGTGAACGGTTGCGAAACCGAAACTAGTGTTGTGTGCTAACAGAAACTGATAAGTTAGCGAACATCAGAGGCAAGTGTTGTAATTTTTTTGTTATGTATTCGTTTGATAACTCTAAACTTGTTTAAAGACAACTTAGAAGTCTTTGTTTTTTTCAAACGTTGCATTAAATATGCGTAAAGGGGACGCGTGAAGCTACGAGAGTCTCTGTTATTTACTTTGCGCGTGCTTCATGCTGCTGCTGTTAATTCTACGTAGTTTGTATTTTTTACACGTGATATCTTTAGTAGCAGTAGTACAAATATAGGCTGAACGTTTTTGTAAGCAGGTATGGCGAAGTTCAGGGTAAAAAAGACGGCTGAAACGAAAGTTCATTGGCAATCGACACAGTGTGAATGCTCCGACCGTCGGCCATGTGGACGGGGATGTATCGGCGAGTGCTGCGAAGCTTGCGAACTTGGACGACAACTGTGAAGTGCCGATGCCAGACCCTTTACTGCAGGGTGATAGGATTATTGACATGGAGATCCTTTCATCTGTTTTCGCAATGGTCGCCTGCCCGGAATGCAAGAACACCTCGCTGAGCCTGGAGGAGTGCTCCCAGCATGGAATATCCTTCTCATATGCTGTTGTGTGTGGTGCATGCGCATATGTACACTCATTTGAATCATCAAAGAAGACAGGAAGTTCTATTGAGAACAACCTGCGTCTGGTATACGCAATGCGTCAGCTAGGCAAGGGGTATTCTGGAGCTGTGACACTGGCGAAAGTCATGAACATGCCGCCGCCGCCTTGGCATTCTGCCTACCAAAAAATATCTGCAAAGCTTTGTAAAGCTGCGGAGAATGTTGCATCTAAATCAATGATGAATGCCGCTACTGAAGTGCGTAGTGTTGTGCGAAGTACTGAATGTGGTGTGTCAGGTGACGGTACGTGGCAAAGGCGAGGGCATTCCTCATTGAATGGCTGCGTGTCTTTGATATCGATTGATACTGGGAAAATTATCGATGTAGAGGGCATGTCAAGCGAATGCAGGGCATGTCATTCGAAAAGCAAGTTGAGCCCCACAAGTGCTGAATTTCTGGAGTGGAAGGCAAGCCATACTCAGTGCCAAGCCAACTATACCGGTAGTGCTGGTGGCATGGAGGCAGTAGGGCTCTACCGTATGTTTGAGCGTGCAGAAAGAAGTCGTGGTTTGAAATATGTAGACTTCTATGGAGATGGTGACTCCAAGAGCCATGCGGCCATAAAGGACATATATGGGCCAAATAGTGTGCGCAAACTTGAGTGTATCGGGCACGTGCAGAAGCGTGTAGGATGCCGCTTACGAAAGCTCAAAAAGACTGTTCGCAGATTTGGAGGGAAAGGAAAATGAACAGATGTTCTAATTGACAGGCTGCAGAACTATTATGGTATTGCCATCAGAACAAATGTGGGAGACTTGCAGGCAATGAAGCAAGCCACATTAGCGAGCCTATTCCATTGCAGTTCCACAGATGAAACCCCAAGGCATGGTCTGAGCCCTCTTGGCCCTGGGAGTAGGTGCGGTTTTAACCGACGGAACGCATGAAGTGGATACTACAAGCACAAGGGAGGCCTATCTAATGAGGTACTTAACAAAGTGAAGCCTGTGTACGCTGACCTTTGCACGGATGAGCTTTTGAAGAAGTGCCTGCACGGAAAAACCCAAAACGCCAACGAGTGCTTCAACGGTATGGTTTGGCAACGGGTTCCCAAAGACGTTCACGTGAGCCTGCCCATCCTACTTTTTGGTTTATACGATGCTGTGTGCCACTTGAATGATGGTAACAGAAGTGTACTGACTATTTTGAAAGAAGCAGGCACCGAAACTGGCCACTACACTATCGTAGCATGCTACACTAGGGACCAGCACCGTGTAAGGAAGGCCCAGCGTCAGTCGACTGGCGAAGCAAAACAACACCGGAAGAAAAGACGGGCAGCAACAAAAGCTAAAAAAGAGCTCATGGCATCTAAGGAGGGCCCTACATATATGTGGCTGGTGGATTTTAACTGTGTAGGGTGCCATCATCCTGTTGTACAAGCATTGAAAAACTTTAAACTCGTTTTGCTCAAAACTTGATTTTTTTCACTTTTTTTGTTACGCCAGCAGTTGTAACTTCATGACCAATAAATCTTTTTCAATGAAACTTTGTATGTTCGTTCCTTTATTACTGAACTGTGCAACGAACTAGGATAAATAAAAACGATTGGTAAGTTTTTATGTAAAATTGCTTTAGTTGAAGCATTGCAGGGAAAAACCACCATTTTTTTTGTTTTCCTTGGTATTTTTACTGTAACTTGATTCCCAATATTCAAATGGCAAAGATCCTAGTTCATTGCACAGTACCATGAGTTGGCTACCTATGTGCCAAAAACTTTATAATTCCGGCGCTCCGTTCTCAAGTTATGACTGTTTGCGTAAAGGCAAAGTTTGGGCAATGTTTTGTCTATAACAAATCCAATTCTGATTTTTTTCACCCTTTTCTGCATATGAACATCATTTAAAAAGATCCTTTATAAGCCCATTTTAAAATAATATCGTAAAAGTCAAAATTTTAAAAAATTTACAAAAAGGTGGTGACATACCTTAAAGCGCGTTAAAACCATGCCTGGGCGTTCCGGGGGTCAAAATATTCTTCAATCTTCATGCTGGTGTCTTGTCAGTTAAGATGTGGATGTCTGACAAAGGTTTATTTATTCCGTGGGCTGATCACTGATTTTTGTGTTAGAAGCTGTAAACAATCAAGCATGCTTTTCTTGATTGCTGAAACGGGGATGTCCTGTATTTGTTTAGATTCCACACATTGTTTTCAGATGTTCTGCAAAGGACAAAAAAAACGCCCGGTCTTTCAGAGCCTTTTCAAAACACTCATTCGGTAACTACTGCAATTGCTTGATACCGACTAGGGCATTAATAAGAAGTTTTTGGGGTAGTAGGCTGGCATTCTCTATGCTATTTTTGGTCATTCTTCTGAGAAGGGTGATATTCGCTAAGCTATTGCGAGGTATTTTGTGCCTATTGTTCATGCAGTGACTGACGACGATGAGGAATTATGGCTGAAGTAGGTATGTGCCACACCTAATAGGGGAACGAAAAATGTCTTTTGTAATGGGTTGGTGCATTAAACGGTCCACTCGTTACACTATTCGCATTGTGCGACGACTGGTTGTGCTTTCACTGTTTTAAAACGTTTTATAAGTCTTATTAACGCAATTTCTTTCCCGACATCAAACCTGCCTAAGGCAAGTTGCACACAAGTCACAAGCACCGTGGTAGAATACTGGGCTGGCACCCTGCGGACCTGGGTTTGATTCACAATGTATCATTGTTGCTAGTTTTTTTTTCTGATTTCGCGTACTATGTGGTTACGGACATGGCGGCGGCGGCGGAACACTGCGCGTGACAGGAGTTGTGATCTCATAACAGCTTTCGGGGGTGACTGTAACGATTCTCCACTGGACCCACAGGGGTGAGGCGGATTGAACTGTATATATAGTGATTTAGCCATTGAAAACAAGGATGGATTGAAAACAAGGATGTATGACATCGTCATGTTATTGGCTCGGCATAGTATTTGGAACAGGTGCATGGCAATACGTCATGCTGATGTTGATTCTCGACAAGCTATAGAATACTTACGTGAGTCTTCAACTTCGTTTCTAGAATTGCAAAAAAAATGTAAAAGGATATGCTCAATTGGATATACCTCACATGGAATCACTATTCTACGTGAAGAAACTGTAGAAAATTGTAGCAATAATTGTAGAACTAGAAACAATTGTACAATACTGTTAACAATTGAAGCACCACAATGAAAAATTGCGTGTAGCTGAGTTGTCTAACGTTGCTTGTTGTGGAGCGAGGCGTCATTGGTTCGAATTCCCGGTAGAGTACTTCTCAACTTCTTGTGTTATTTGTTTTTCTTTTTGCCTTTTCATATATAGATACATGTATATGTGCCGGCCATGACGGCGACGGCGAAAATCAGCTGATAGTGTCCATGTAATTGATATCGTAGTAACAAACTCATTTAGATTAGTTTTCCTCAACCTTCATATTCAATTGCGACGTAATAACGTAGAAAACTTAGCTTGTGCATGAGCGTCAGAGGCGCAGGCTGCGCTATACTTCCAGGGGACTGAGAGGCTTCTTTTCTACGTGCATGTGCTTCTAAGTATAAGTACTCGCAGACTAAAAAGCTTTGGGTGGGATAGAGCGGAAGTGGTGAAATCCCCACTCCCCCCTGGCTCCTCCAATAATGTGCGTTCTCTTTGTTTTACGGTTAACTGTAGAATTATAATATCTAAAATTATTGCCACGTTCCTTCCTCAAGTTTTGATACCGCCCCGTTACACTGTACGTAATTCTCAGCGCACACCACACCTGCTGTGTTGGGGACGCTCAGGGACTGTAGTAGATCATCCATAGAGTAACATAAAAATCAAAAGAGTGGAAACTCGGACCAAAAGCGGTGGAGCTGCGCAGCTTCACGCCAGCCGTAAGATGGCAACACATAACTCACTGTTTCAAGAAAAAACGAGTACTAGTTATTTACTGTACCTTTTCTAGTGCATTATAAGTCTACAAGTTTTCGCGACTGTGAATTCGGCCTGAATCCGTCTTGATCGTCTGCGATTGTACAGTGCGATATCGTCGGGCTGGGGTCAGAAATTAATCGGATGCGAGAGAAGCGCACATGGCGTCAATGTGACGGCAACGTGGTCACGCTCCGTTTTCATGGACATTCAGGGCGAAGAAGTACGGGCAGCAGCAGGGAGACGCCATAAATAATGTACAATAGCGTACCCGTCGTGCATCGTGGTCTTCACTTGTTCCGTCTGCCTCTCGGCTTGGATGCTGCTATATGTGTACGAACGCCATCATTACTTTGTGAAGTGCGTATTGCATTCGTCATTGAAGCCTTAAACGAACATTTCTCGCATTGTGCTGTTCGACGCAGTGAGCTTTTTTGTGCTCTGCCCTTCGCGTATTATTTTCGTTGACTGCTCTACAAGAAAAAAAAAGAACCTGTTTGGAATGCTCCGCAGCACGTTTACGACGAAATTGTTTCTATCATTTCATTTTCTGTTGACTAAGGCTGTATTATTGAATATCTTTAAACTGTATTGGGCCTTAAACAAGAAGGTTACCCATGAAGTGACGTTGAAGTTAATCGTGAATTGCATGCCGGGCTCAGAATGAATATTAACTCTTATTGTTTTCTCGCACCTCGTAGGCCTATATGGCACGCTGTTATATGGCACGCTGTTAAGTCGGGCATGGACACAAGAAGAAATTTCGGCATTGTTCTTTATCATGCCACATATCTGAAATAGAGCACGATCGCTTAAAAGCACTACCCCAGGCATGGTTAAAAAAAAGCGCGGCAGGCCTCTCAAACGGTAGCAGTACACGTTTTGCATGCGTGAATTTCAAATCAGCTTAAAGTAGTGATCCTAATGCTTTTTCTTCGTAAGTTGTATATGTTCGGGATCGTAATTGTTGTTGCATTTCTTCCGGGATCGGCACTTCAGCGCTTACAATCGAGATTGACTGGAATTTACTATTGCGAAAAAACACCTTCAGGGATATCTTTCAATCTCGTTTTGAGATTTAGAGCACATTGTAATGTGTGTGAACTGGAATCACAGTTCCAACACATGCAGCGGCTACAACGCATAGATGGTGCAGGTGTTTCGTTGTCCTCATTATGAACATCACACCACTGGGGGAGAAGGCGCACTGGCGCGAATAATCACGCTGTCGACACTGAGCATAATCGTGAGCCAGGACGCTTTGATTGGTCTGCCGGCAAGCAACCTGCTCCACAAGATCCCCGCCCGACTGTCACTCACAGTTGACGGATCAGGGCAGGGCACGTATATATGTGCCTTGCACCAACCGGGTGCGTCACGCCCTCTACCTCCGTGCACCGGTGGAACGACCCGCCACATCCCTGCCATTTGGGTATTCTTATTTTTAACAAGGACGTGGTACACACCTCGATCAAACAAGAACCTGCTCCAGCACGACTTGTTTTCGAGTGAACAGAAACTTAGCGCGAATAACAACAATTATATTGGCGTCAAACCTATCCAGTAGGTATTGCAATAACAATCGGAGAGAGTTTGTAAGTGCGAATGTGAATTTGCATTCACGCTGGAAATATTTCGGCTGTAGCAAACGGCAACGTTCCTGCAAGACGGTGTACACAGAAGGAATTAGGTCTGTCGGGTACACCACATCCTGAAATCACACATTAGAAAGCACGTGTCAAGATATGCTAAAGCTGCTCCCGAAAATCCCATACGTGGTATATACTGTGAGCGCCACGCAGATGATAATACAGTTTAAAGGAACATTAAAGGGCAAAATGATTTTTCGCGTATTAGAAAAACACGTTTTCACAATTTTGGAAACATCACTCTTACCATGACACGACACTTGGTAAGCAAGAAAACGCACGAAAAGAAAAAAAAAAGGGGGTGCTGTTGTCACCTTATGATTCCCGCACTAAACACCGTGACGTCATAGATTTTGAAGGGTCTATACTGGTCTTACGTAGCTTCTCAGGATTACAATGAAGCACATTGTCATCTGTAGGTGGCATTGACCTAGCACATGACGTTTCGAAAAAAAAAAAAAACTCAAGCCAATGTCCCGAAAATACGAAAAATTCATTTCAATATGTTTGACGTTGAGCGCGGAGATGTCGGCGCGAAATTTAAAAATAAAACTTTAGCCTTCAATTTATCTGCTAATAATCAACTTAAGATAGCAAAAAGTGTGGCAATATAGTTGCCAGAGTGCATTTTGTCTATCTAAATCAAGCCATTGTTTCTTTTTTGTGACTCCTTAAACATATCACCGCAAAGAATTGCTGGTGCGGACGAGTTGCAGTGCTGAACGAGCAATCATGTCATCCTTTGAATGGTCTTTACACCATGATGGGACGATAGTGCAATGCAATTCGGTAAAACATGGTGCCACACTCCATCTACAGTTTTTGGTATGTCGGGCGCAAAAAACTAGGTCGTTGTTTTAACTTAAACCAAGAAAGGCCTGTGCTTCTCTCTGTCGCTAATTTTGCACAGAATATATGTCCTTTCGCTGGAAACATGCAAAATAGGGTACTAGTCATCTTTGTCTCACGCCGTTTTTGTAGGCGTACAAACACTCAATACTGGTGATGTCCCACTAATTAGGAAATATTCAACAGGAGAAAGGAGCCTGGCATGCAAACGAGCTCATGATCAGGATTTGTGATTTTAGGGAGTCTTTATGTGCGTGCTTCTCCGTGTTTTAGGGTGGTGACAACCTCTATCATGGTTGCTTACAACTGGCTAAAGGTCACTCATCTGTATAGAAGGCAGTGTGGGCTTGAACGAGAAGATGGTGGTTATATATATATAACCACCATCTTCTCGTTCAAACCCACACTGCCTTCTAAACAGATGATTGACATTTAGCCAGATATATATATATATATATATATATATATATATATATATATATATATATATATATATATATATATATATATATATATATATATATATATATTGTACAGAAGCCGCCGGACACTGAAGTGGGTCGAACTCTTATGTGCCTTCTAGTGGGTCTGCCCAAAGAGAACGCCGCTCGCGCGGAGCCCCCGTGTTTTGGCCGTTACTGTCGCCATTGTGTAGACTCGCTGTGTGCCGGCTAATAAACGCCATAACAAATTGGTGGAGAGTGCTACGATCCCCTTCGATGCCCTTGGAACTACGCTCACGTACGCTGCAATCTACCATGTCCCACGACGCCTCTCAGCAAACGCCTCCTCCCATGCCACCCCCATGTCCCGGTGTCCCCAGGATCCGCGATCCACCCATCTTCACGGGCGCCGATGGCACTGACGTGGAGGACTGGCTCGCCATTTACGAGCGCGTGAGCGTCCCCAACAAATGGGACGAGGACGGCAAGTTGACAAACTTGGTGTTCTACCTTGCGGGCGTTGCAAGTTTGTGGTACACCAAACACGCGTCCGAGTTTGCAACCTGGTCCGGTTTCAAGACTGCTATCACCAACGTTTTTGGCCGCCCTGCCGTTCGCAAGCTGCAAGCCGAGCAGCGCTTACGCGAACGCGCTCAGCAGGCCGGTGAGTCATTCACCAGTTACATTGAAGATGTCCTGGACTTGTGCAAGAAGTCGAACGACAGTATGTCCGAATCAGACAAGATCCGGAACGTCATGAAGGGCATTGACGATGATGCCTTCACGATGCTGCTTGCCAAAAACCCAGGCACAGTAGCTGAGGTCATCACGCTGTGCCAGAGCTACGAGGAGCTCCGCCGGCAGCGTTCTATGACCCGTCGCTCCACATCACGAGATGCAGGGCTTGCAGGCTTGGAAGCGAGCTGTGATCAGGTGGCACTGCTGGCAGATCTCAAGTCCTTCATACGTGAGGAAATCGCGCGGCAGTTCTCTCTCCTGCCCTTTGCCCACCCACCGGCTGCTCAACAATCGGCCCCTACCATTCTTCCACCCATCCGCCGAGCGATTGAGCAGGAAATAGCGGAGGTCATGCCTGCGTACCACCCACAACAACTTCCGGCCCCTGCACCCCCAAGTTACGCCCAAGTGGTCGCAAGGCCGCCTCCAGTCGTTCAAGCGCCTGCACCAGTGACTTACGCCGAAGCTGCCGCACGACCTCCGTCCTTTGCAGCGGGTATGCCGGCTGCATATGTTGGCGCAACCCCTCAGCCTCATTTTCAGCCCACCATGCAGCCTTTCCAGACACCGTTCCGGGCGAGACCCACCCCGGCAAACCGATGGCGCACACCCGACAACCGGCCCATCTGCTTTGCTTGCGGTTACGCCGGTCACGTAGCCCGTTATTGCTCTCGACTACAGCCGGCTCCCACTTCTCCTGTTGCTGGCCACCTTAGCCATTCGTATAACGAGGAACTGCCGTCTGTGCCACTGTCGTCTCGCCCAGGTCCGTCTGCTCGAAGGTCGCCGTCTCCACGACGTCGGTCTCTGTCCCCCATGCGGCCAAGTTCTTCTGCTCATGAGCGGGAAAACTAGTCGTCGCAGTCCCAGAGGCAAGGACTGCGACGCTATCGCATTGTGAAAGCCCTCAGAGCCGCCCATCTAATGTCATTGACGTGCTTGTGGACGGTGTTCATGCATCTGCTCTTATTGACACTGGAGCTGCGGTATAAGTTATGAGCGAAAACCTTTGCCGCTTGCTTCGAAAAGTGACGACGCCGATTTCTGGATTGTCCCTTCGTACCACTTGCTCACATCGTATTAATCCTACAGCAGGCTGCACAGCTCGCGTTGTCGTTCAGGACGTTCTGTATGTCGCCCAATTCATCATTATTCCTGCATGCTCTCATGACGTCATCTTGGGATGGGATTTTCTCTCCCGCAACGACGCCGTCATTCATTGTGCCGCTGCCGAAATTGAACTCTCGCCCTTCTCGCATTTGACGCCAGAAGACGGTCCCTCGACACTGAACAAGATTCTTGTGAAAGACGATACTATAGTGCCTCCAAGCTCGACGATGGGCGTATCGGTCTACTGCACCGGTCTCTCCGACACAATTGCACTTGTTTCGCCATCCTACCGTGCTTCCAGGAGGAAAGGGTTGCTAGTACCTTTCGCGACCGTGCAAATCACCCAAGGCAACGCCGCTATTTTTGTGACCAACCCATCCCCGTACACTGTTACCTTGGTTCAAGGGGAATGTCTCGGCAGAGTGGAAGCAGTCGACGACGCACAAGTCCTGGACGTACCCGAAGACTCGCGTTGTCCCGATTCACGTACCATCAGTGCTGTTTCTACTTCTGACCCATCATCTCCTGATGTATTTGGCCCATTCATTGATGACAACCGTACGTCAGTGCAGCGTTCCCAGCTTCTAGACCTGTTGCAAGAATACCGTTCTTCTTTCGATGTCGGGCGAAGTTCTCTCGGTCGCGCGTCCACTGTTACGCATCGTATTGACACTGGTGCCCATCCACCATCACGGCAACGTCCATACCGCGTGTCGCCTGCTGAACGCCGGCAAATTAACGAGCAGGTTGACGATATGCTCCGACGCGACGTCATTCGGCCCTCGGACAGTCCATGGGCGTCTCCTGTTGTTCTTGTTGCGAAGAAAGATGGTTCTGTGCGGTTCTGTGTGGACTACAGACGGCTCAATAAGATCACTCGCAAGGATGTCTACCCACTGCCGCGCATCGACGACGCAATTGACAGCCTTCACGGAGCCCAATTTTTTTCTTCTCTCGATCTGCGCTCGGGGTACTGGCAAGTACCCCTGGCTGATGACGCTCGACCGAAGACTGCCTTCATCACACCCGACGGCTTGTACGAATTCAACGTCATGCCGTTTGGTCTGTGTAATGCACCTGCGACATTTGAGCGCATGATGGACACCGTACTGCGCAACTTGAAATGGCACACGTGCTTGTGTTACCTCGATGACGTTGTTGTCTTCGCTCCAGATTTCTCCACCCATCTCCAACGTCTAAAAGAAGTTTTCGCGCGTGTGAGCAATGCCGGCTTGCAACTAAATCTGAAGAAGTGCCGCTTTGCAGCACGCCAACTCACCATCATAGGGTACGTCGTGTCCAAGGATGGCATTCTTCCTGACCCAGCCAAGCTTCGGGCCGTGGCCGAATTCCCAAAACCTGCATCCGTCAAAGAACTGCGTAGTTTCGTGGGCCTGTGCTCATACTTCCGACGCTTTATACGAAACTTCGCCACGATTATATCACCGCTGACGAAGCTCCTCGGAAGCAACGGGCCCCTCAATTCGTGGTCGTCAGAGTGCGACAACGCGTTCTTGAAGCTCCGCCACTTGTTGACGTCTCCTCCCATTCTCCGCCACTATGACCCTACGGCCCCAACAGAAGTGCACACGGACGCCAGTGGTGTAGGCCTCGGCGCTGTCCTGGCGCAGCGCAAACCCGGGTTCCCTGATTATGTTGTGGCATATGCAAGCCGTACGCTCACAAGAGCCGAGACAAACTACACCGTCACGGAAAAAGAGTGCCTGGCAATCGTCTGGGCTCTTACAAAGTTTCGACCTTATTTGTATGGTCGCCCATTCGATGTCGTCACTGACCATCATGCACTATGCTGGCTGTCATCATTGAAGGATCCCTCAGGCCGCCTCGCCCGCTGGGCTCTTCGCTTACAAGACTACGACATCCGCGTCCTCTACCGCAACGGACGCCAGCATGCTGACGCCGACGCCCTCTCGCGCTCCCCTCTGCCTGAAGCTAACGTGCTCTGCTCAGTATCCTCGGTTGTTGTTTCCGCCATTGATGTTGACATCATCGCTACCGAACAGCGAAAGGATAATTGGATCGCCCAACTGATCGACTTGCTCTCTGATCCGTCCGCAACGCCATCCACGCGTGCCTTGCGTCGTCGAGCTCACCATTTCGCCATTCGTGACGGCCTCCTACACCGACGCAATTACGACGCCGATGGCCGGCAGTGGCTACTCTTGATACCCCGCAGTCTGCGGTCGGAGATATGTGAATCCTTCCATTCTGATCCACAGTGCGCGCACTCTGGGGTATTCAAAACCTACCATCGCATTAGACAACGCAACTTCTGGCGCGGGATGTACCGCTACGTCCAGCAGTTCGTTCGCTCCTGTCTCGCTTGCCAACGCCGCAAACCGTCCGCACACATGTCACCAGCCGGTCTGCAACCGCTACCTTGCCCTGACCGTCCGTTTGGGCGCATAGGTATCGATTTGTACGGACCACTTCCTCTGACGTCCACTGGCAACCGCTGGGCCATCGTCGCCGTAGATCATTTAACGCGATACGCCGAAACCGCCGCTCTCCCTGCGGCTACTGCGCGTGATGTTGCGTCCTTCCTACTACATCGATTTATATTGCGCCACGGTCCACCCCAGGAGCTTCTCAGCGATCGAGGCCGTGTCTTCTTGTCAGAAGTCGTCGATGCCATTCTCACTGAGTGCCATTCTGTCCATCGCAAAACTACTGCTTACCACCCGCAGACGAATGGTCTGACCGAACGCTTTAACCGCACCCTCGGCGACATGCTGTCGATGTACGTCGCCGCCAACCACACGAATTGGGATACCATACTGCCCTTCGTCACTTACGCCTACAACACCGCCCCTCAGAGCACGACTGGTTTTTCACCTTTCTTTTTGCTGTACGGAAGGCACCCGTCACACACCATCGACACGATACTCCCGTACACGCCGGATCCATCTGAGTGTACACCTATTTCCGAGACCGCCAGGCTTGCTGAAGAGTGTCGCGAGCTTGCCAAGACTTTTACGACGCATGAGCAAGAGCGGCAGAAGAGTATTCGTGATGGCTCCGCCACTTCTGAGCCCACCTTCCTTCCTGGTTCCCTTGTATGGCTCTCAATCCCGACCTCTGTAGCTGGCCTTTCTTCTAAACTACTCCCGAAATATGAAGGTCCCTACCGTGTGATCGAGCACACATCTCCGGTCAACTATCTTATCGAGCCAATTGAACAATCTTCGGACATGCGCCGCCGTGGGCGCGACATAGTCAACGTGGAGCGTCTGAAGGCTTACTATGACCCGCTCGTAGTGACAAGCTGTTAGGTCGCCAGGCGGCTCCCTCTTCGACCCCGGGGTAATTGTACAGAAGCCGCCGGACACTGAAGTGAGTCGAACTCTTATGTGCCTTCTAGTGGGTCTGCCCAAAGAGAACGCCGCTCGCGCGGAGCCCCCGTGTTTTGGCCGTTACTGTCGCCATTGTGTAGACTCGCTGTGTGCCGGCTAATAAACGCCATAACAATATATATATATATATATATATATATATATATATATATATATATATATATATATATATATATATATATATATATATATATATATATATATATATATATATATATATATATATACTGATCATGATGAGTATGTACATATCATAAGATGACGCGCATGAATATTGCTCACACTTATTCCCCCCCCCCCCCCCCCCACGCGTGAGCGGCCAGCCCGGACGCGTCTTAAACGGAAACGGAACGTCGAACGAATGGCTTGAGACGCGATACGTGGACAATCTCCGAACCACGACAGTGACGATCCGAAGAAAGGTCGCTGGGAGTGACACGGTAGTTCACTGGTGACGTTTGTTCATTGATTGTATAGGGTCCAATGAAGCGTGACTGAAATTTATCGCGCAATCCTGGAGTACGAATGGGCGTCCAAAGCAACACTTCATCCCCCAGACTCAAGGAGACGTCGCGATGAGAGCTGTCGTAGCGTTGCTTGCGATCTTGCTGATTGGCTTCTGTATTAAGGCGAGCCCGTTGCCGACATTCCTCGAGCCTTCTGATGAACTGCTCTGATACGGTTGCCGAGGCGTCAGTTGGAACATTTAGGAAAGAGGCGTCGATGGTGAATGTCGGTGAATGGCCGTACACGAGGTAGAAAGGTGAGTAGCCAGTAGTTCTTTGAACAGTGGTGTTATCGGCAAACGTCACAAAAGGCAAAATCGTATCCCAGTTGTCGTGGTTTGGTGCGATGTACATCGACAGCATGCCTGTTAGTGTCCGATGAAATCTCTCTGTCAGCCCATTAGTTTTGGGGTGGTAGGCTGACGTCATCTTATGTACTGTACCACGAGTTGCGAGCAAGGTTTCGATTATGGTGGACAGGAACGTCTTACCGTGATCACTCAGGAGGACGCGAGGTGCACCGTGACGCAATACAATGGCGTTGAGAAAGAAGTCTACGACGTCTGAAGCAGAACTTGTGCGTAGTGCAGCCGTCTCTGCGTACCGTGTCAGGTGATCGACAGCAGTCACAATCCAACGATTACCTGCTGGCGTGATGGGGAGAGGTCCTAGTAGGTCTATGCCAACGATGGTGAAAGGAGTGTCGGGACACGGGATGGGTTGCAGAAGGCCAGCAGGAGACAAAGTTGGTCGCTTCCACCGTTGACACAGATGGCGAGATGCAACGTACTTGGCCACAAAGGTAGAGATGCCAGGCCAAAAGAAACGTTTCCTGATGCGGCTTTGTGTTTTGTGAAATCCCAAGTAGCTGGCACATGGGTCGTCGGGAAAGGCTTCGAGGACTTGGTGACGTAGAGAACGCGGAAGTACTGGAACCCAGCGGTGTCCATCAGAAGTGTAAACTTAACGATGGAACACATTGTTATCGAGCTTAAATTGCCGTAGTTGTCGGCGCGATCTAGCATTAGAGTAAGTGATATACTATTTAGGCGTTGAATAACTCTATTGCAATATGGATAATCACGCTGGCGTGTGGCGAACTCGGTGTAGCGATTTGAAGCCGGCGTGTCGATAACCGCAAGTTGTGATAATGTGAGGGGTGACGCAGTGTTTTGCCCACCACACGAGCGATCACCTGACGTACTCGATGATGACAGTGGAAGGGGGCAGCGAGAGAGAGCATCTGCATCTTGGTGTCTTTTGCCAGACTTATAGATGACGTCAAAATCGTACTCTTGTAGGCGGAGCACCCAACGACCGAGGCGACCAAACAAGTTTTTTAGTGACGATAGCCAGCACAAGGCGTGATGGTCTGTAATAACTGTGAAGTGGCGTCCGTAAAGATACGGTCGAAATTTTTGTATGGCCCAAACGACAGTAAGACACTCCTGCTCAGTTATGGAGAAGTTCTGTTCAGCCGCCGTAAGAGCACGACTAGCATACGGAATAACTCATTCCCGTGAAGTTGCATCCCGCTGTAGAACTGCAGCAATGCCATGGCCACTCGCGTCGGTGTGGAGACATGTAGGTGCGTTCTCGTCGAAATGACACAGAAAAGGGTCGGATGTTAAAGCATGCTTGAGGGCTTGAAAGTTACGCTCGCAGTCGTCGTTCCAAGCGAAAGTTTATCCGGATGTCAGCAGCTTATGCAGTGGCGACGCGATGGCAGCAAAATGGCTGATGAAGCGGCGGAAGTAGGATGCCAGGCCCAGGAAACTTCGTAGGTGTTTTTGATTTTCTGGCCGAGGGAAGCGCATCACGGCAGCAAGCTTGTCAGGATCCGGGCGAACGCCATCTTTGCTGACAAGGTGGCCCAACACCTTGATGTTCTTGTTGGCGAAATGGCATTTCTTTGTGTTTAGCTGAAGTCCAGCATTAGAAATACACGTCAAAACTTCGTCCAAACGATCAAGAGGCTGACGAAAAGAAGAGATGAAAATGACGCTGTAATCTAGATAACAGAGACATGTTTTCCTTTTTAGGCCGCGTAGAACTGTGTCAATCATTAGTTCAAACGTGGCAGGAGCATTACATAAACCGAATGGCATACCGTTTGATTCATACAGCCCGTCTGGTGTTGCAAAGGTAGTTTTTTCTTTGTCCGCTTCGTCCATAGGTATTTGCCAATAACCAGACCGTAGATCGAGGCTGGAGAAAAATTCAGCGCCTTGCAGAGAGTCAAGTGCGTCGTCGACTCGTGGGATTGGGCACACGTCTTTGCGCGTGATCTTATTAAGTGCTCGATAATCGACGCAGAATCGCACCAAACCATCCTTCTTTCGGACTAGCACTACAGGTGATGACCATGACCTGGACGAAGGCAGGATAACATTCTGTTTGAGCATATCAGCAACGTTGTTCTAGATGATTTTCTGCTCTGTGGAAGACACTCGATATGGGCGGCGGCGTACAATTGTATTGCGTTCCGTTTCAATTCGATGTACGGCGACGGAAGTGCGACCCAAAAGCTTGGAACTGACATCAAATGAAGCGCTGTGTTTTTGAAGGATACCCAAAAGTTCTTGCTTTTGCGCTGACGTGAGATCGGGATTTATTGTGGCTGTTAAAGCAGCCGTTGTAGCATCGTCATCAGTACTCGTAGAGAAAGATGGCGCGTCTGCGTGAAGGGGCACCAGAGAAAGTGGTTCGGTTTCTGTGAAGCAAACCACACTGGTGCCCTGGGGCAGTGCAACAGGCAAAGAAGTAGGGTTAACTGCCGTAACTAATGCTCTGCCATCATGAAAGCGCACCAGGCTAAGAGCGATGTAAGCCCACCAGAAATGTAGCGTCCACACGGTACTAGGATGACATCACCAGTACTGATCTTATCTGATGTGAGGGTCAGAATATGGTCATTACCTGGAGGAATAAAACAGTCATCAGCGGTGACGAAGCGCTGGCTATGAGCATCTTTATCGGACGAAAGCGCAGTATCTGACATGCGAATGACCCTCTGACGGTAAGATATCACGGCTGAAGCTGAGGAGAGAAAGTACCACCCTAAAATGAGCGCATTAGTACACGATGACAGAACGAGGAACTGTATATGGTGAAGGATGCCCTCAATAAAAACTCGTGCTGTGCAAACACCAGAATGCTGAACAAAAACCGCATTAGCACAGCGAAGGGGCGGGCCATCATACGGTGTCTTCACTTTGCGCAAACGGGAACACAAGTCCACACTAATAACTGAGAGCGATGCCCCTGTGTCCACCAAGGCTTCTATCCATATACCCTCAACACACCCTGAAAGTACATTTGAAGGGCGTTCTGGAGGAGTTCGATGCAGTCCGCCAAATGCCGCTTTCCCTCCTGAAGCTGCACTGTTTAGTTTTCCGGGCGATGATCAGACGCCGTGGTACCCGGACGAAGTGATGACGAGGAACGGCGCATAGGCGACGGGGAATGACGGCGCGAGGAGCGGAAGGTACTGGCTGCATCGAAGTGCTGTGAAGATGGTGAGCGGCGTTGGTACAGTTGGTATGGGTGGCGATGTAGTGGAGCAGGGGCAAACTCATCCCTCTCGAAGTCCCCATAGCCCCGCCTTTCGTCTTGTTGACGTCGACGACAGAACCGTGACATGTGGCCACGTATTCCGCAATAATAGCAAACCGGTCGAGATGGACGCCAGGCATGGAAGGAAGGAGGTGGTGCTCTTGGGGCGAGGACATTTAGTAAAGGCTGCATAGTTGATGCCAGTTCCACCCTGACGATGTGTCGGAAGCTGCCTGCAGAAGGTGTTATGCGGAGCTCATAAGACGACGAGATGGCCTGGAGTTGCAGCTCCTCGCGGATCATGGACCGTATCAACGCACGGAGCTCATTGTCAGGCGTTGGCCTGAGATCTCCTGTGTCAGGTTGTATAAACGTATAAGTTGAAGGTCATCGAGTCGCTCACACGTACTGATGATATCCGCGACCGTGGTGGGGTTCTTTGCCGCTAAAGCGTTAAATGTGACGGCGCCTATGCCCTTGAGCAGGTGGTGAACGCGGTCATGTTTCGCCATCGAGCTGTCGACGCGACGGCATAGGGCGAGGACTTCTTAAATGTAGGAGGTATAAGACTCGCTGGAGTGCTGAACACGTTCAGCAAGCTTCCGTTTGGCTATATCTGCACAGACAGAAGGGTTGGCAAATATCTGACGGAGCTGCTGCTTAAAGGTAGGCCAGTCCAGGGAATCCAGTTGATGGTTGAGAAACCATGTCTTAGCGACCCCCGTCAGATATAACGGTACGCGGGACAGCTTCACAGAATCATGCCAATAGTTAAGCGCACTCACACGGTCGTACTCATCCAACCAGTCTTCAACGTCTTCACCGTGAAGGCCGGTGAACATCGGGGGATTTTTTTGAGGGGCGGTGACAGTCCATGAAGGCATGCCCAGGGGTGTTGGCGGGTTCGATGGAGCCGTGTTGTTGTGCTCGTTTTGCGACATGACCATGGGCTGACTGCGCAGACGGTGACCCGACCGGAGCTCCAGGGATGGTTGGTAGTAGAAGAAAAATAAGCGCTGCAGAGATGCAGGGAGACGACTAGCGGACCGGAAAGCACTTTCCACCACTTGTAAGGCAACGTTTTCGACGCAAGACACTTCTTTCACTTGCTGAGCCTCTTCCCCACAACACAGGACAGACTGATGATGATGAGTATGTACATATGATAACATGACGCGCATGAATAATGCTCAATATATATATATATATATATATATATATATATATATATATATATATATATACATATATATATATATATATATATATATATATATATATATATATATATATATATATATATATATACATACATACCAAGTTCTGAAAGTGGAAGGTTTCTTTTCTGATGCTAGCAGCCGTTTTGTAGAACAGGAAAAACGTGTTCGTGACTTGAATTTGTATAAAATACCGTTGAAACAGTTCGTTTCTCCCTCCTGGTAGACTCACTGAATTGGCGGAGTGAGGATATCAAGAGAGCATATACATTTGCGAGTGGAAGAGCCTCAATGTCTCTGTGATCGAACTTCAATGTGAGCGCGTAATTCCTGAAGCAAATTCACCTCAATGGCCTTCTAGTGCAAGGCTCGATACCGTGCTGTTTTATATGACGGTACCCATAACGACGGGGAAGGCAGATCAGACCACCGGGTAACTCACGATGTTCTCTGTAAACCGCATAACTCCGCCGGGCTGTATCTCATACCCTAAATATTGCTTTTGTCCGTAAAACAATTTCATGCAGCAAGTTTAGTTCCTGCGAATGAATCTGTACAATAGAGTGCTTAAAAACCTTATAAGCTATAAATATTGCCAGAAGATAGTAGTGCACTTAATCATATTACTGTAACCCTCCCCCTACCCCCACAGGCTTGTATATTAAGCTAAAAGAAAAGCGAAGGGGAGCAACAAAGGACAAACCAAGTTTTTCAAGGTCATATGTTATTCCAAACAGCATCCAAACAGCATCAGGCCTTGATTTCTTCAAACCGTACTGCCCCCTTTGCTGGAAGCTTGTGTCCTCAACGTGGGCCTACAATAAAGCAATCAGGCGAAAAGTCATACACGGCACCAACTACATAGATGGAGTTCATAGACATTTTCTCTACAAGTACTAAATAAAAACTGAGTTCACGATATAAAATCATCGTTCTTGTTGGTTATGAAAAAAAGACGACAAAAATAACGACGCAGCACCAATCTTCCATGGGGCATATTTGTGATATAAGCCAACAACCGACTTGCTTAGTGCACATATATTTCACCGTTCAAGACTGACAGACAGACAGAAGGACTGACGGACACGAACAGTAAATTCGTAATTAATAAAGCGAAATCCTTTTTGCCATTGTTGAGCGAGTTTCGGTGTGGTTCCGCGTGTCGTTGAAGGGAAGAACGAATACCCCATGGCAAACCGCACAAACTTTTGTTGTGTTGCATCTGCGCAAGACTACAAGAGTCTACAGCGAACGCGCTCGTCGGCTCGTCTGTCTGGGCTCCAAATGCCCTTCCTCAGCGACCGAGGCGAAAGTGCAGGAACGTGAACCAGCAAAGGAAGACGCGAACGCGAGCACCTGTTGGTGGTTTACGGGCCTCGCGTTTATATGCACTGGCAGTGTACCAAATTCTCTCATTTATCGAACATCACGTCTGCCAGATGGGAGGCGGCAATCCACAGCTCGTCCTTGGCAGATCAGCTCTGGGCTGTCCACCAAGCACGCGAGGTGGCTGAGGAGCTCGACATCTCAGTCCCCACGTAGGAGCTGCCCACAACACAGTGATCTGTGTTTTGGAGGACAAAATAAAAGTTTATTCATTCCAATGTGGCAACGGCTTCAGAAACTGATGAAACGCAGATAGTGAATGCATGCAGGACCACACGTCCGACTAGTCATGTCATTAGACGGCTGAACTGCGCTTCGACTACGAGGATAAACAAGCATACTCAAGTTAACCAGCTTTCGCTCACATATCTCGGCGTAGCCGAACGAAGCCTGATCCATTTTCTTATTGTGCAAGTTGTGTTTACGTTGCTCAAACTGCTTCTCGTCGCATGATCAAGTCCATAATTTCACGAAAATGCGGCGATATATTCAACCCGCTCGCAATACAACGGGTACTCTCCTTACAAACACGGGGGGAAGTAGTCGGCTCCAAGCAATCTCGCTTCACTTGTGTAATCCAGCATTTTAATTGGCTAGAGCAAGTCGGGAAGTGGGACAGTATCCAGATGGTTTTGCATTGGGGCACGCAGCACCCTGGCATTCACACTCTAAAAGTTCTTGTAGGTGCGCTTAGCGCGAGGATGGTGTCGTAGCGGAAGCGAGGTCTACGGTGTAGTCAAGCGCAGCTCATACCGCAGCTTGCACACCTGCGCCAACATGCAGCTGGTGCAGTACGGCGGAGCAGGAACGCCTGTCTGCGAGAACCAACGTGGCGCTTGTTTCCATAGAAACCCGGACTCGCAACCTTGTGTCTTAGCGGTGGCGGCAAGTAGTGGTCCAAGAGCTGACGCCACCCTAATGGCGAATTCTGTTGAGAGAACAGAAGTAGAAGGGCAGGGCACTGAGGAGTGGGGGGCAGAGCACTGACAGCAGGGCCACTCAACCTGCCATTGGAATGCGCCGCGCTCCTGGAGGGCAGGTGACAAGGTGACGAGTAGGGAGACCATGCGACTGAAACATTCCAAGCCCCGGCATATCTTCTGTGGGGAAACAGCAAAATGCGCGCAAAATTCGTCAGGCACATATTCTTCATTATCTTAATAACAAGTATGCTTGTGCAATGACTCATTCGGCAAACATCCAGCTCTCATCGTAGCTAAATATCATCGGAGCGTCTACATGAGCGCTACGGTGGTCAAGTCGTGCTCCATATTATTTATGTGTTTCCACTGGGAAAGTGTGTCTACCCATCGGACAAGTGACAAAAAAAGATTCGTGAAGTTCGGGGGAACATTTGGACACCAAACAAGGGGACCTCCGACGAACGCACAGACCGCAAACTTCCGAAAACAGTAAGCTCAAGTGGTGGACGAGCTTCGCCAAAAACCACCTCGGCGTGGCAGCTCCGACGCTGCCTGCGTCTAAAGAGCCACATCGACAACTACGCGGCTTCCTGCGCGAGAATTGGAGCCGCAGGCCATTTCTTCGACACCACCATCAGCAGCAAGAACTTCAAGTATCACGACGGTTGAGGACATGGACCTCGCCACACCTTCGACAAGCCAAAGCCAGGGCTACAACCTAACGACAAGGCACCCCGGAACATTCTAGTGAACGACTACAGAGGACGACTGGCACACTGTTCTCACCTTAAGGCAGAAAAAACAGCAATCGAGAGAAAGGAAACAGGGGCAGAACAAACCCGAAGAAGAGACAAAGGAAACTCGACCGAAAACCCGACGAAGAAGGGGGGTCAAGGTCCCGCCACTTCCAAAGGATGATTTCAAGTTTGTAATTAGGCCTCACCAGGGCTTACCACTACGCTCAATCCCTACTCCGAAGATGGCATCAGCAGTCACTGCAGCTTGCCAACACACCGTAATAGGTGAGCACTTTCTGTTGCGGATAAAATCGGGATCAGACACAGTAATTATTTCAACATCGGAGCAAAAAGTTGTGAAGCGGCTTTGTCGCCTAACCGCGCTCACAATAAACGGTCGGGCAGATGCCTTAAACGTGTACGCGGCGACTGGTGAAGAAGTCCTCAGGAGAGCGATAAACGGCATATCAACCCGCACCCCTTCTGAAAGGCTGATGGCAAACTTGCGAGTGCGAACACAAGGAGTAGAAATCATACAAGCCCGTATGATGGGAGAAACGAAGAGTGCGACGATCACCTTCTGGGGCCCGGCTCTTCCGCGTTTCTTGAATTACTGCAGAGGAGAAATGGCGTGCCACCCATACCGAGCCACGGTGCAACTGTGCAAGACCTGCTGCAGCAAAGGTCATCGTATGGATGTGTGCCCCCAACCAGACGCTCACGTCTGCCGCATATGTGGAACTATAGAGACCCAAATGACGGACATGTGTGCGTGCCAGTGTGCCTCGTGCGGAGGGGAACACGTCACAGGTGACCGCAGCTGTACACAGAGACTCGAGCAGCCGAGAGCGACTGCCAGAAAACCAAAGCGTACACCCAGTGCTAAGCGTAAGGGGTTACGCTGGTTTTCATCAGAAGAGGAGGAATCGGAGCTTCGCGACGACAGAAAGCCTCCGTCGACGAGCCGACACAGCACCCCAACACGCCACGAGGGAAACGCAGTGAGCGCCGCCTCAAGTCTCCACCTCCGCGCAAACCACGATCGAGGTCAAGGTCACGGAAACAAGCAACAAACCAGTCGAGGCGGAAAGCAGCGGAATCACAGATTCCCGGTAGAGCCAGCACTGGACCTCTGGGACAGCAGCAGCAGCAAGCTCCACCTGCCACTATACCGGTAAGCTGGGCTGATGTCGCATCTCACACGACCACACCAATCCCACAACACGAGGAATAGAAAAGAATAATCCCAAAAAATAAGCAACTTAAATCTAGCCTTGCGGCACTACAGACAAAGGTAGCAGCACTCAAACGGCTTTTGGCCAATAGAACAATCAACCAGAGCACACAAAATCAACAGACGCAAATGGAAGCCAGCGCAACACAACCAGCTACTTCCCAGCCGCAAAATGTACAGCGACAGCTGAGAGACATATTTAAGCCGTTCGTTTTGATGGTTCGCTGCCTGATCCACTAGGCTAGAGGCTCCGAGATGAACGGGACGGCTTTATGCTCTCCCATAGTAGAGTACCTATATATAGTACTCAAAATCTTTTCCCACTTTTTCTAAACACGCAATCATTACCCACTTTTTTAACACACCCAACTACAACTTCTCTTTGCAGAGCTGGCAATCTTAAGATTTATGTCGACGAACGACTCCATCAAAGGAGTGAAAAAACCAAGGAAACGGGGAAGCTCAAGCCCTGGAGGCCCCTGTTCTAAGGTGTCGGCGATGACTGACATCGATACAATTGAGAGCCCCTATGATGGCTAGACCTATCACACGCCACCAAGATAATCTCGAGTCATGACAGTGGAACTGCCACTCCGTGCGCAACAAATAATCTGCGCTAACGCAGTTTGTGCAATCCGCTGCCATTGCACCTGATCTCATATGTTTGCAAGAAGCAGGGACACCAAAACGCTCAGTATTTGGATACACACTTCACACAACCACAAACATGGGGACGGCTATTTTGGTTCGGACGGATCTCGTTGTTAGCGTAGTAACTGTACCAGGCGTTGACATACCACACCAAATAGCAGCAGTATGGCCTGTTAAGTGAGTTCACCCGAAAAACATTGTCGCGAATGTCTATAGGACGCCTCGAGATCGGATGGCGGACTTCCCACCTACTATCTGTCATGCTATGAACAGCGCGAAACGAGGTGACAGAGTCATACTGCTTGGAGTTTCAATGCCTGGTATACAGAGTGGGGCTACAAAAGGGATACAATCAAAGGAATCAACTTGCTGAAGGCAACGCAGGCTCATGATCTAGTCCTCGTCACGCAACCAGATTCTCCCATAAGACTGGGAAACAGCGTGGCCAGAGACACCAGCCCTGACTTAAGTTTTGTAAGCAATGAACGAGGAGTAACCTGGACGAACCTACACGAAACACTGGGAAGCGACCATTACATCCTCAGCATCTCTATACAAACGGCAAGCATAAGGCAACCGACAGGTACTGCATGTCTTACAGATTGGAGGAAATTTAGGGAGTGCCAGACTGATACTCAGGACCTCAACACGATAAAAAAAACTGGATGACTTATATACGAGAGGCAGCAGATCAAGCAACTAAGCGATTTAAAACAACACCGCGAAACCCAGCCATCGACAACCATCTCCTCCCCCTATGGGAGGCAAGACACAGTCTCATAAAAAGATGGAAGAGGCAGCGGCACAACCGAAAGCACACAGAGCGAATAGCACAAATCACAGAGGCAGCCAATGGGTACTCGCAAGAACTGTGTACTTCTAACTGGAGGAGCTTGTGCGACTTTTTTGGGGGAAATCTAAGCATGAAAAGAACTTCGGAAATTCTTCGTAAGATGCTTACTCCTGGTAGCACACGAAGATAAAAGCGCACTAGCCCTGAGGCCTATACTTAATTACTACGTAGGCACAGACGCGGACCTTCTTCGCGAACTCCAAGACATGTACATGGGCGAAAGGACAACACGGACAACTATAACACCCCATATGGGTCGGGCAAACCCTGCCCTTGATGAACCAATATCTCTCGCATAAGTGTACACTGCAGCGAAATCTTTCAAAAAGAACACTGCGCCTGGACCAGATCGCATAACGAATGCCATGATTAGAAACTTAGCTAGCGAAACACTGGAGCACTTAACAAATTTCTTCAATGACACTATTTGGGAGACAGGAGGATCCATACCACCTGAATGCAAGGAGGCAGAAATAATTTTGATACCAAAGCCTGGAAAACCAAAATCGCCCCAGAACCTTCGAACAACAGCGTTAACCTCTTTCTTGGGTAAACTTTTCGAGCAGGTCATCCATACACGATTTGGGAGGTACTTAGATGACAACAATCTCCTACCCAATTGCATTTTTGGCTTCCGTCAGAGAATTTCCCCGCAAGACGTCTTTCTTCTCCTTAGCGACGAAGTTCTAAACCCACCACCTGGAAGCATGAACAGAATCCGGCTTGCATCAGACCTGCGCAAAGCTTTCGACAACGTATGTCATGACACTATATTGGATGCCCTACAAGAGATAGGCTGTGGGGAGATAACCTAAAACTACGTTCAAAGTTTTTTCAACAACAGAACGGCGTCCATAGGAGTGGGCACTCTAAGAGGTAATAATATTCACATATCAAATAAAGACACTCCACAGGGCTCTATATACTGTCCCCCTATTATTCAATACAGGGATGCGAAAATTAGCTCTAATGTTGCAGAAAGACAAAGAACTTGGGGTAGCCATCTACGCCGACGACGTCACCCTTTAGGCGACGAAAGCATCTAATGGAGACCGTTAAGACACTCTTCTACGAGCAATTGATACAATTGAGGGATATGCCAATAAGGCACGCATGATATGCGCACCGGAAAAATCTGAATAAATGCATATCCGGCCCTAGAACACCCACTGGACACGCTCCCCAACCTTCAATCTGGATGGGCCCAGATAAAGCAAGTATCGGAGCTCAGGGTGCTGGGAATGCCGATAGAGGAGAGAGGCAGCACATCGTTTGCGCTAAGAACACTGAAACGCACAAAGAGGAACGTAGCAAGACTCATGAAGCGAGTCACTTGCAGTAATGAGAGCATGACGGAAGAAGACACCAAGAGGTTGGTACATGCCTTTATCATTAGCCGCATTACATATGCTCTCCCGTACCAACTCACACGCAGATGGGAAGCAGAGCAGGCCAACACACTCATACGCACTGCCTACAAAGCTGCATTGGGCCTCCCAGACTGCACTGACACAGAGTGTTTGGAAAGCTTGGGCGTATATAACACATATGATGAACACGCCGCAGCCGTATTGATCGCGCAGAGACAAGGCAAGGCAGACTATTGCTAAAGAGGCTTCACTACCTCTTGTCACCACAGTTCTGCGGTGAGGAGACGCATCAAATACCCAGGGAAGGCAGGGAACACATATATGTCGCCCCTATTCCGAGAAACACGCACCCCAATGTTACTGCCGGCCGCAGACGAGCAAGGGCGGCGGCACCAGTACAGCCACGAAATGACCCCGACACTTACTATACAGACACGAGCCCATACCCAACGAGGCAAAACGCATTTGCGGCAGTCCTTACCAACTGAAGCCAAGTGGTCACTTCGGCGACAATACGTACGAGAAGCACGGCCGTAGCAGAAGCGGCAGCCATAGCACTATCCATCCGTGCAGCAAAGTGCAAGAGACAGTCTGCGCACGTTCTCACGGATTCCCAAGAGGCTTGCCGACTGTTTCTCAAAGGTGTCCTCCCCACGAGCGTCCTACGCGTGCTAGGATCGAACCTCCAAGAAGACCACGGCATCACATGGTGCCCCAACCACGAAGGTGCAGAAGGAAACGAATGGGCAGACCGCATGGCTCGAGCATTAACTTTCCGAGCCGCGAACATGCCGACCCGGGCGCATTACTTCATACCTACGCTCCCGCAAGATATCCTTGAGAGCCAAAGACTGGCCCGGCAGACGATGACGCCACCCCACCGTAAACTCACCCGCTGGCAATCCAGGGATTGGAGACGAATACAGACGAACACATATCCCAACATACACACACTTAGCAAAATCCAGTCATCCCAATTTGCTGACCGCTGTCCCTAGTGGGGTGACACACTGACACTCCAGCACATCACTTGGACTTGCCAACAAAGACAAGCAGAGGGTGACTCACCCCTCACCACACAAAACGAATGTAAAAGGTCGTGGGAGTTGCGCCTCAACCGGCAGGACCTGGGAAGCCAGAGGGCAACCTTGGACCAGGCCGAGCGAGCCGCTCGGGCCAGTGGGGCTCTGGAATAAGGGCTCCCCCCACGGAAACCTTAGTATGCCATTTCAATAAATGTTTATTCATCCTCATAGTATCTATCCGCACAAAACAGCGGTGTTAAACTACATGCACATGGTTGCTACCATTTCCACCGTGCTCGCTGGCTGAAGAAATATTTGGAGGCTGTGACGTTCAATGACCACGTGACTCGTCCTACTGCACCTACACTGCTTTTAAGGCGAGAGCATTGTCCTGGCTCCTCTCGGCGCAGCAAAAGCACTCTCGCTCTACCAATCGCTGACAGTGATCCTGCACTTCGACCACTACAACACGCCGGCTCTGAAGAGAGCACTTTACTCCTGCTCTCCCCTTGGATTTCGACTTAAAACACGAAGACGCGCGCACATGACGGCTCTCTAGTGGACTTATTGGACATTAGCACTTGGCGCCATTCCTCGGGGCTCCAACGTAAGTGAATGGCTAATTGTTGCAAGAAATCATATTCATTAGAATGAATACAAGCTCCACCACGTGAGTTGCGGCGCGCCTGCCACTCACCTGGACAAAAGAATCGTACGTACCAGCTTTTTTTTAAATGCGAAGCATTTCTTAGCGAACTTCGGCGACTATGCACGTATCTATCTATCTATCTATCTATCTATCTATCTATCTATCTATCTATCTATCTATCTATCTATCTATCTATCTATATATCTATCTATCTTTCTATCTATCTATCTATCTATCTATCTATCTATCTATCTATCTATCTATCTATCTATCTATCTATCTATCTATCTAGCCGCCTACGACATTTAGCTCTACTGGCCGTTTCGATAATGGTATCAATACCAAACTTGGTATGGCTTAACATGACTGTATGAAGAACATATATGAGTAGTCATAACATGAAAATCATAATATGGATGTCATGAAAGTCATGATTTACCCTTCATGGTCCAGCAGCTCTTGCGGTGGTTTCGTTCACATGGCATGTTGCAAGACTGGTATGGTATGACATTATTGCATGGCCAATGCAAGCCGCAGACCCTAACATGAAAATCATGGCATGCGTGTCGTGTAACATGACTACATGGCAAGCTCATGATGCGCTCGCGGGAATTTCGATAGCGTCACATATACCAAATTTGGTATTACGGTACGTGAATGGATGACGAAGGTGCGTGACTGGTGCAAACATGATAATCATAAGATGCCTGTCATGTATTAACGTGACTACATGCCACGCTCGTGATGTGCTGGCGCCCGTTTCGCTAGCTTCACTTATACCAAATTTGGTATTGCGGTATGTGAATGGATGAAGGTATGATACCGGTGCAAACATGATAAACATTAGATGCATGTCGCGTAACAACATGACTACATGCCACGCTCATGATGCGCTCATGGCCGTTTCGATAGCCATACATATGACAAATTTGGTATTACGTGACGTCGATGGACGACAAAGGTATGATAATGGTGCAAACATGATAATCATGAGATGTGTGTCATGTGAGAACGTGACTACATGCCACAGTCAAGGCACCAATACATTTCGACGTGACGCGGAGCGCATGTTCACCGGCGTTCATTTCGTCGGGTCACGCCGGCGTTGCCACGCCAGGTACCGGTTCTGCCATATACTCGCAGGTGCGCGCCGTGGTGCGTTGCTTTGACGCATGCGCGTTTCGGCGTCTCCGGCGTCCCTCCGTCCCGAAAAGAGAGAGACGCAGTGTTGTCTGGGTAACTCATCAGCACGAAATGCAGCATGTCGCATTTCACGCCGGTTACCGTCGGGCCGCGCCGACGGACGCTGGTAGCGCCTGGCGTCAAACTATAGAGTGCTCGCGTTTCTAATGTAGTGTCACTGTGCCCAGCGTGCGCGCGCGTCAACGGTACATTGGAGTATATTGGGCTTTTCATGATGCGCTCGCCGCCGTTTTGCTTGCTCCATATATACCAAACTTGGTGTTACGTGACGTCAATGGATCACGAAAGTATATGATTGGTGCAAACTTGATAATCCTGACACGCGTATCATGAAAGAACATCAGAACACACCACACTCATAGCATGCTCCCGTCCATTTCCTAAGCATATACTAAATTTGGTAACACGTGACGTGAATAGGTGACGAAGGTAAACGACGCATCCAAACATGATAATAATGCCACGAAAGTCATGTACGGCATGATTTACCTCCACCTCGTAACGTTGTGCTGATTTTAAAGTGACATATCAACATTTCTCATTCGTGCTTGGCATATCATCGATTCCTACTAAACGTGGCATCTGCCATTTTTTTATGGAAACACTAGGCGTGTTACGAATTAAAAGGCTGATTTCGCAACCTAAAATGTCACGTTTGGCTAAGCAGCGATGACGAAATATTTGCTGACACTTCTCAGCAAGCTCTAGTTTTCGATCCCATACCAGCGACATGAACACTAACTCTCAGTTATACACAATAGAGGTACACTCTCAACTTGATTGGCAGCCGATATCATTTCCTACGCGTGTTCTTCGTTTAGTGTAGTGTAGTTAGTTCTCAAGTCCAGCAACGGGACGGCCGATATAGTGCTCTCCCATAGTGGAGTAGTACCAGGTACTCTAAATCTTTTACCAGTTTTTAGGAGTGAACCTCCTTATAACGGCACCCATTCGTCCCTCGTAGTATGTAACAAGTATAACATTTTGACCTCCAAGGTGGTGCCGGTGAGAGACTTCTTTTGTGCGTTGTTGAAGAATAAAGAATAGTGCTCATTGTACATGTCATTGGCTTCTAATGGGGAATGAGAGACAGGAGCGTTTGGCTTTTAGTTAACGCGCAGGCTGCGATCACCATTGAGCACTATCTGTACATTGAGCACTATCTGACAAGAAAGGGTTGCTACGTTATATTCGCTGGGTGTAACCTCCTCAGCTTTAGAAAGCTTTAGCGAGCATTGAGCCGCAGTGCCATGAATACAATGAACTTGTATATACCATGAATGAACTCGAGGTGGTTAAAAATGGGAATTAGGTACGAAGCGCAAGCCATAAGAAAGTAAAAGCGAAATTCTCCGCCTCTCATATCCCATTAGCAGCCATTGGCATGTACATTGAGCACTATCTGACTGAAAAAGTTTGCTACGTCATACTCGTTGGGCGTAACCTCCTTGGATTTCGAAAGGTTTAGCGAGCGTTCGGCCGCAGTGCCATGAATACAGTGAACTAGTATATGCCATGAGCTCGAGGTGGTTAAAGGTGGGAAGTGGACCCGAAGCGCAAGCCGTAAGGAAGTGTGCGTGTGCCACCTCTCGTTTAGTCCTTGGAATGTCCGCTGGATGGCGGTGCTCCTATATGGGGAATATATGATGAAAAGATGCGAGATGGTGGTACTTGTAGTGTTGAATAGATGGACGAACGGACACATAGACAGATGCATGGATGGACGCATGAACGGACGCAGGGGCGGCTGCATGGACGAACGCAGGGACGGACGCACGAACAGACGCACACACGGACGGGCTGATGGACGCATGGACTGTCACACTGACGGACGCATGGACGGACGGAAGCAAGAACGAATGGGCGGACGAATTTTTCGCCCCACTCTCCAACATTCACTCCGTGGATATGCTGCCATTTTTTTTTCTAAGAACCATGTACCAATACTACGCATCCTATATGTGACGTCAAAATGATCGCAACGGGACGGCTTTAAGCTCTCCCATAGTGGAGTATCTAGTACTCTAGATCATTACACACTTTTTCTAAACACACATGTAATTTAAAACTGATGCCTCCCTTAACAGATCACCATGAGACATGCTCTATTCCTCGAAGAGAAATCCACAGTCTATCTTTTGTTACGCGTGATATAATTGCGTACACGTTAGCTAGATCAGCTCGGGGACTCTTGGTATCACTTGACCAAGAAAAGGCATTCAATCGCCTCAAGCATATAGCTTTATAATTAGCGTAATGGCAGCATTCGGCTTCTCCAAGGACTTCATTAAGCTTCTCAAAAACGCATACCAAAATATACGCCGCACGTCGTTTATTGATGGTTTAGAGAGTGCGCCAACCTTACCCGTGGGGTTTGCCAGGGGCGTCCTTTATCCCCTGCACTTTTTGTACTCAGCCTCGAACCATTCCTTCAATCGCTAATCGCTGACCCATACGTTCGAGGCCTCCCTCTTCCAGGTATAGTGGTATCGTGACGGGGACAGCATTTGCTCATGACATCGCGTTGTACTTAAATAATCAGGACAGTTTATCCCGTAGCCTTCGACTTTTTGCTGCGTATGGCACAATTTCAGGTGCTGCATTTAATTTTTCAAAATGTCGATAGTTATTCATTGGTTCCCCGACGCCTGCCTAAGTCCCTTTTTTGGTCTTCAAAAAGTGACTCCATTCGCATTCTGGGGCTTGATTATACTTGCTACGGCATATTAGCCTCCTTGTGGAATTCAGTAGTCGAAGATGTAAAACTACCAGTCCGGGAAGCACAAGAGTGTGATTACCGATGCTCGAAAGAATGTATTTAGCACAGACGGTGTTTTGTGGCCGTGCACGGTACATATCTCATGTCTTACAGCCTCCATTACGAATCACTAAATTGTTGCAATCCCTCATTGGCTCATTTTTCTGGTCAGCTGGAACAGAGCTGGTTTGCCGAGCAGCTTTTGGGCAACCGAGAAACTGTGGTGGATTCGCATTCCCATCCGTCTCTGTTCGCTGCCGGCTGCTTGCCCTACGGTTCATACTTGGTTATTGCATGGTGGTCACTGCCCCACGCGTGATCTTGTTTGCTATTTCTTAGGCACATTGCAATAAACGCTGTTTACTACCAGATGCACGGCTTAATTTTGCTCCGCAAACACTTAACATGCCTCCATTTCACTCAACGGCAGTAGCATTCCATCGACACGCGCAGCACGTTTATCCCGATATGGACATTCTCGAAAGCCGCATTGCAGATGCAACGGCGGCTCTTCGGCTTCCTCTGGTTCCTACAGCCCGTCTAGCACGATAGAGACATGTCTCGTGCAGCGCGATAACGGCATCGTTTTTACCTGGTCACCTCCGTGACTTCATGTGGAGTCTTAGATTTAGAGTACTCCCAACACGGGACAGACGGAGAAGTGGGGCATGGTCCCATATTCCACTTGCCCTAAGTGCCCGTTACAGGAGTCTAACCAGTCAATCCCCTCTTTTGAGTACGAGCCATCTGCACAGGGAAACAACAACAACAACAACAACAACAACAACAACAACAACAACAACAACAACAACAACAACAACAACAACAACAACAACAACAGCAGCAGCATATGCTGCAGCAATGTGTTATTGCTAAGGTGTTTAGGAAGTCCGTTAACACTTGTTTTCCTGGCCTAAATGTTAATTGCTTTGTCACATCTTCTAATAGCTTCGCCTTCTAATAGCTGCTGGAGCTTTTTGTTTGTGGCGTAACAGGTGCGACGCTGTTGAGGCAGGTCATCGTATTCGTGCTTTCTTTTCGAATCTGGAACGCTTATACTCTGAACTCAGTATGTCGTTTCTGTCGGAGGAATTGTTCTTCCTTGGGGAGGAAGAATTTCTACGACAATAATCATGCCGCTTTATGTCCGCAGTTGACAGACGTGTTTGATTAGTCTTCCACCTGGCCTGTTTCCTATAGCTAGGTCACCTCTCAATGTCTTGCATGTAATCTGTATGTGTTTACTATTTCTATTTGTTTGTGTGTGCCCGGACGGGAGTGATATGAACTTATGCACTTCATTCTAACGCTGTAAATTATGTAAATTTCACGAATCTCTATACATGTTGTATATCCTTGCTAACATCTTCACCAAGTTTTGTAAACTCTGTACCTATATCATCATGCACATGTCCATATTGTGATTAGTGTATATATGTAGTGTATGTAGTCATTAGTAACATGGGTTAGGGACACCCTACGTACTTGGACACTTTTGTTTAAATGTGTCATGTTTGTTGTGCTTTGTCATTTGTTTGTTATTGTGCTTGTATAGTGTTATGCCTGCGAGTCCCCAGCGAACGTCCATGCCTCTGAAAAAGGCAATCTGTGTCAACGCCAGCATGCGAGCCCGCCTGACGCGATGAACAACTCAACGGCGTCATCACGCGATGGTGCCTTTCTGCCGCGCACGTGCAGGGAGTCACCTCAGCCAGCAAGCAGGCGCCTTCCTGTCTGGCGAGTCTGACACAATGCGGGGCGACGTCACTCGTCCTTGGGTGCAGCCACGTGCAGCGCAGCGGCTCCAGATTCGATAAGAATGACGCGGCCCAGCGGCGACCCCATTGGAGGAGTCTGACCTCACGACCAGCGGCGCTTCTGATTGGACACTTGGTTACTCAAAGAATGCAGCCGGTGCATATAAAAGAAGCCCTGCGGCGCGTCGCGAGCAGTTGAGCTATGTGTTAGCAGTAGAGCTATGTGTTAGAGAGGAGAGCTCGGCTCTTCGGGTCTCTAAGCTGTCGGGCCCAGTGCCGAATTTGTAACGCCTCTGTATATATGCTGTACGTAAACCTTGTTTAACTCACCGTCGTCTCGTCCGCTCGTCTATCAGCTCTGCGCAGAAGCAGTCGCGAGCCGAGAAACCTACGCTATACCAAACGGCTGGTGACCTTCCCGGCGGAGTTCGACGCAGTGGCGCCTTCGGGACCGTGTTGGCGTCGCCGTCTTTCGAAACAGTGGTTGCAGCGGTGAGATTCGGGGCGCCCTTCGTAACGTCGTCGGAGGCACGCCTCGCAACAATAGACGCTCGTTCGATAGGTTTTTTGCGTCCCACAATAGAATAAACTTTTCTAAACACGTATCTAAAAACGTCTTCTTTTACCAACTTTTGGTGTGTCTCTGGATGGTGTGTTCCGTCACGATGTTCGGTTTGATTGTAATTCATATTCACTGTTCGTGAGAATAACTTTCTCTAAACAGTTCCGTACTACGTACTACGCCGAAGAATTCTCATTGAGAGACATAAGAATTTCCTATTTCGGGGATTTTTTCCGGCAAACGTTGAAGAAATTCCCAGCATATTTGCCTGCACAAGAGTACTCATTTCCATCCACATCCACGCAAACACATGCTATAATTACATGCGTCTCACGTAATGACGCCTTTTGAAATTATCACTAGTCCCTCCACTGCCGCACAACAAAAGCGTGACTTCATTATTTCATATACTGTTAGTACACTGCACATTGTGGGCTTCAAGTCTAACACTAATAGTCAACTAGAAAACTCCGTGTAAATATCAAAAACAAACACCACTTGTGTAGTGCATGTGCCAGAAGCAATTACAGCAGATGAAGGCGCACTGTAACCGCTAATTATCAGTCGTCATAGAAGAATTTAACCATTTCCTAAATTCTCTGCAATAAGACGAAGATTCCCTTTATTCCTTTGGCTCAAAAGGACAAGCGAAAATTTCCAGAGAAGGGTGAAATTCCCTGCACGGAACATAACTGAAACACTCTCCAGGCTGAGTATCATGCTCCTACGCCGGCCGCCACTGGCCACCTTAATTTTTGTTGTTCAGGACCTCATCACAAGCGAGGCCCACGGGACGGCTTTCTGCTCTCCCATAGTAGAATACCAAGTACTCTAAATTGTTAACCATGCACTTTTTCTAAACACACGGCTCACTGCTTTCTCGTAGAATACCAAGTGCTTTAAATCGTCAAACACCTTTTTTAAGCACACTGTCTTACCAGTACGAGCGAAGGCTTTATGCTATCCCATAGTAGGTTACCAAGTGCTCTAAATCTTTAAACACTTTTTCTCAGACGCACATTTTACAATGCGGCTACATGTGTACTAGGTGGATTTCAAATGTTCTGGACAGCGACGTGTTTTTTTTTAATGCAGAGCGTCTATGTTGCCATAATGTTCCAATCGGTTTTTGTTCTATAGAAGCAAGTTCCACCCGAGGAAAGTAATAACAAACAATTGATAAAGAAGGTGCCTGAGAGGGGGAGAGAGAGGGAGAGAAAGAAAGAGAGAGGGTGTGTCTGTGTGTGTGTGTGTGTGTGTGTGTGTGTGTGTGTGTGTGTGTGTGTGTGTGTGTGTGTGTGTGTGTGTGTGTGTGTGTGTGTGTGTGTGTGTGTGTGCGCGTGCGTGCGTGCGTGCGTGCGTGGGTGCGTGCGTGCATGCGTGCTCAAAGGCACCTGAACTTGTATAGGAGTATAGGAGTGTATTGCCACGGGGCACCAGAGAAGAACACCTTATAGAGAAGAAGACGTACTTAATTACTTCGAGCAGACAGGGCTCCATCTTGCATGTCTGCCACCGAGTGCTGTACATGGAATGTAAGTATATTCTTACACACCTTTTTCTTTCAGTGACAATACAGTCCCATTGCAAACACATCGTTTCTGTTGAATTATTCTTGACAACTTTCCTTCCGTTTTTTCAATATTTTCCACCGCTGCCTCAAGGCAGAACAGCTTATGCGGATGATCAGGCATACTCTCATCGCTTCTCTCTCTCTCTCTATCTCTCTCTCTATATATATATATATAAATATATATATATATATATATACATATATATATATATATATATATATATATATATATATATATATATATATATATATATATATATATATATATATATATATATAAGGGAAAGAAGTGTATACATAAGGGCTCGTTTTTCCGTGTTTTACCACAATATTAATGAGATCTAACAGGCAGTAATGCCAAGAAAACCAATGGAATGTAAATAAGAAGAAAGAAAAGTGGATGAAAAAATAACCAGCCGTGAGCAGGAAACGAACCTACGACCTTCGAATAACGCGTTCGATGCTCTAACCACTGAGTTACCACAGCGGCCTTCCCTCCATCCACTTTTTTGGGTTTATATGTGCATTTTGAAGTAGGAGTGACAGTCAGTGCCATCTATAAGCCAAACGACGAGTGTGAAAACACTCTTATACGCATGTTTGGCGTCACGTAGCACGTGAACTTATTATGAGCAGGCTGCTGATTAATTGTCCCTCTTATACAACCTAAACACACCAAGTCTGCCATTACGAGACCCTCGTTCAATGAAATAAGGGAAAGAAGTGTATACCTAAGGGCTCGTTTTTCCGTGTCTTACCACCTGCAATATTAATGAGATCTAACAGACAGTAATGCCAAGGAATGTAAATAAGAAGAAAGAAAAGTGGATGAAAAAATAACCAGCCCTGAGCATTATTATTATTTTTTAATCCACTTTTCTTTCTTCTTATTTACATTCCATTGGTTCTAATAACTTCCCCTGTACATTCCTTGGCAGTGCTGTCTGTTAGATCGTTAGATCTCATATATATATATATACTTGTGATCACGAATAATCAAGCGACGTCTTCTCACACTACTCAGTCCAAGGAGGGTCGAAATATATCGACAATGTGACCGTAAATTCCATCAGACAGCGTAGTTAACGTTGCCACTAGGGTATGATCATTACTGCAGATAATACGTTTCCAGTTGACCATTTCAAAACGTAATATGTTTCGCAAGAATGTTTATCACGATTTACAGTGTGTTTAGAAAAAGCATGTTTCGAAAAGCGGGTGTTTAGGAAAAGTAGGTAACGTTTAAAGTAAGGTACTCCAGAGCAAAAAGCCATCCCGTGGGCCTCGCTGTCTAACTTATGTGTGTTTGAAAAATGAAGTTTACAAATTAGAGTACTGGGTACACTACTATAGGAGAGCATAAAGCCGTCCCCCATCAAACTGACAGCCTGAGCCCAAGCACGTGGTTCACTCTGTTTAATAGAATTTTATTTCTGAAAGAAGCATACATACACAGAAGGCATTCATATGTTACACTTTTCGTTCTCAAGACATTACTAAAATATTCTAATATACATTCAAATGCACAATAGGAACTGTTTGTACCTGCAAACGAAAATTCCGACGTGCACAAAGAAACCTATGCGCTGGGGTACGTACACTTCATGAAAAGAAACAAAGAAACTTATAAGAATAAATAAATACCTATACAATATTGAATGCAAGTTCAGTGAAATCACAAACACTAGCCTACCTTCTCAGTAATGAAGGCAAGGTATGGATGCATTGTTCTTTTTGAGAAGAATAAACCGTGTTGACCACCACAGGAGAAAAGCTTCCTCCCCCAGGATGAATAACTGTTCGTTCAGATGTGTTCAGATCATGGTTCTTAAGCGATGTAGCATAGGAAACATGGCCCTCTGAGGACGTCACTGCAGGCATGCCAGTCCCCTCCACTTCCACAATACAAAAGCACCAATACACATTATCATATCAACTAAAATGTCTCTGTGCCACGACTGCCATTGCATGCTGGCTTGAAACACGCTGGTCACAAAACGCTAGTGCCACCGGACATTCGTGAAGAACATGATTTGGGGTTTCCGTCCAGCCACATTGCGGACATGAGGCGGAGGGTGCCACACCCCAGGCCGCAAGGCGGTCGGCCGTTGGAAACGCCTGTCATTCTCTCAACCTATTGAAGTCTCGGACTTCAGTGGGAAGGATCATGGTTATCATGAACCAGCGTCCACTTTTGGGGCATTTCTTGCGCTAATCATCGTTTAAATTTTTCACAGCAATACATTCACATATTTCAGTGGGTGACAAATTCATCAGTTCGCATTCTGGTAATGTATTTTGCAATAAATGCAGATTTCACCACGTACGTATAGTAGGTCAGTGGCTGTTCAGCCACCGGTCCCGTCTCGTGTGCTAATCCAAAGAAACGACGGGAAGTTCCCATCAGGTACTTTGTCAGCTCTCTGCCTTGGCATGTCATACTGAGATGAGTTCCTATGTTGTTCTCAAGGCCGACAGATGACACATCCCTTCGAAGTCAGGATTGATAAAACCTCCCATTTTTGTTCGTAGGTGGACTAGTGCTCTGGCGATGCTTTCCGCATGGCCATCCTAAAATAAGAAGCCACATGCGGTTGGTTTACTCTTAGCGAACCTCGTCCAGGTAGCCGTGCAATTTTTGCTGCATAAAAAATGGCAGCCGCTATACTTGTTTAGATGAGATATGCACGTTCAGTAAAAGGTAAATGAAAAGTCCTGACGATATAAATGCATTTGTCCACTTTGCGCCTAGTTTTATTCCAGGTGGTATGGGCTAGTTAACCGGACGCAAGGAAGTTCACCTTTACTACGTCTACCCAGAGGACTTCATCGGGAAAGTGCTCCGCGAAGGTATCAAAGTGCATTGCTTTACTCTTATTTGGATTGAGTAGTGCTCCCAAGAAGCTGCTGTATGCGTGAAAGAGTTGCAAGAAAGCCCTGTAGCTATCCATATTCCTGAGGAAAAAATGTAATTGCGTCGGAAGAGGCTGCCTCTTTCACTTCACTCAGGCCAGGAAGGGGGAATCCGCATATTGAACTACATCTGTTGATTTGCTCTAGCAGTAATGCGATAGAGTACAAAAAGAAGCGCAGAGAGAGGGCAACGTTGTCGTATCCCGCGACTCACGACGGTGGGTTAAGTTGTGCGGCCATTAACTACTAAGCAAGCTTCCAGGTCAGAATAAAACTGACGAAGAACCTCGACAAGACGAGTAGGAAAACCAAAGCATTCTAACACGACAAAAAGATAATTGTGCTAAACGCTGTCAAAGGCTTTTTCTTTTTTGGACTAGGGAGACAAAAACGCCACACACTTGTGTTCTCGTAGTGAACGTGAACAGATCACGGGTCAAAGCAAGTGATGTAAAAATTGTACGACCTGCAACACAACATGCTTCCACATTAATGATTATTTCAGGTAGGACGGATGACATTCGATGCACTAAAATAGCAGCTAATATCTTAGAGTTAATTCGGTAAAGAAATGTGTCTCCATGCTTTTGGGTCTGACGCTTCACCACTGCTTACAGGCAGAAGGATCACTCTGCTCTCACGAAATGTTTAGGTCGAATCCCATCAGGAGGAATTTAGATAAGCATCGACAAAAGTTGGACATGTATTTCCTCATTTCCTCAAAAAAATGTCTTATAAAAAATCAGCGGTAGGCTATCAGGACCTGCTGCTGCGGAGGCGTTCATTTGCTTGAGCAAAATATGCAGTTCTGCCAATGTTATCGAAATATATAAACTATCAAGGCACTCTTCTGGTATACGAGAGATACTCGTGCAGAACTCAGTATAGCGATGCTTTGCTTCCCTATGCTTGTGTCCTTTGCCGTGAACAGGGTAGTGAAGTGTGTCTTGAAAACGGTCACTATATCTTCTGCTCGATCAGACTGTGCGCCGCTGGGAATCTCAACGTATGGAACCGTTGCTCATTCTTCAAGAGAGCCGTTGCGGACCCTTCGGAGAACGGCAGGATCTGCAACGGTCCTTCCATTTTTTTTCAAACGACAGCGCCGCTGTACGGGAGCTGACACGGTGCAGGAGTTCATATCGCCTTCAACTGATTCAAATAATCTTGCATAGCATATGTTAGTGTTTCGCCTCTCCACACTATGCGCGCTTTTCGAAGAGTGTTGCCAATTTCAGTCGTTAGGCGCTTTTTGCTATCTCTGACTGCTTTAGTTAGTTCAGTGCGAAAGCTGTCCTTCAAAGTATCCCAGTCGCACGGTACTGCTGTGTGCTTGCACACGCCTTCCAGGGCTAAGTGCAGAGGCTGCACAATCTTAAGCACGTACAAGGGCTGTGTCTATTTTCCATTGGTTTTTAAACAGGGCAGGATGATTGAAACGCATATTTACTGACACTGGGAAGCTGTCTGAAATGAGCGGTACGTCTGCGGGGTAACTCAAGACTTCGCAGCTACTGACATGCGTATACCTAATACTTCAGGGCAGTAGAAGGAGTCTAGGCGGCTTATATTTGTGCCTCGTTGCCATGTCGCACCAAAAACGTCCCCGTGGGTACTAAGCCACGCGTCTCTTAGCTTGAAATTGCGAATACCCTGCATGCTTCAGTATCCGGGCCCCGCTATATGGCCTGCCCTGGCAACTTCCTTTGACATCAGAAACATACTTACATAAAGAGCGAACACTCCCGTGGGGCCCTCCGGCCCAGCTACTGCGCTGCTTTCAGTGCCACGAGTGGTTGGTCAGACCCGATAATGTATTCGGCACGAATAAGATAACATTTTTTTTTCTTTCCGATGCAGCGATTTGAACCCGTACCCTCATGCTCCGAAGGCGAGTGCCTTTACCACTAGGCTACTCACCCATGCTTCCACGAAGGGAATGCATGTACAGCACATCTAAACCCCATGAATGTACCTCTGTGTGCAAAACAAATGCAGAAAGACAACACTTTCAAGTCATAGTTTACTGTTTTATATTGTGATGGATTCAATGTCCTCAGCGGGACATGATGTGGAGCGGATATCAAAAATTGCAAGAGTTAATAAATTTTCTTCTCCGCGAAAAATTGATGCCAAAGTTGGGCAAAAATTGTGCTCCTAAAGAGCCTATTGCATGTCTTTAAAAAGAAAGTAAATGCGAGGATGGCGATGCCATCTATCGGTTGGTCAGACCCTTTCTTGTTGGGCCGCGAATAGGCCCCAATAGCCACTCTTAAGATAGCATATTTCTCTATGCCTGAAAATCCTAAATCCAATGAGCACTTGGACTCTGAGCCAAGAAAATCAACCGCGAAACATTCTTGTCCCGAAGGGCCTCCATACTGGCACTGATTAGGCCGCTGACTTTTTGGGAATTTGTAAGCACATTTTGCAAAAAGCGTAAGATAAAAATTATCAGTGATAAAAAAAACATTACTTCTTATACTTCAGGCAAACGTATTTCATTTTGAAGGGACCCAGCAACGTTTTTTTATCAACTACATTAGGATATGAGTTCCAATCAAAACCCCTGATAACCTTACTGGCGTAGCAGAGTAGGTGGCAGATGAAGTTACAAATAGATTTGAAGATCAACTAGAAATATTTTGCACCTTTCTGACAAGCGATGCTATCAGTTCAAGTTTTATTTCGACATAAGCACAATAACCCGACATGGTGGTATTAATATTAGCATTTTAAATGCGAAGCATTCCTTAGCGAGCTTCGGCGACTTTTCGCGTATCTATCTATCTATCTATCTATCTATCTATCTATCTATCTATCTATCTATCTATCTATCTATCTATCTATCTATCTATCTATCTATCTATCTAGCCGCCTATGACGTTTAGCTCTCCTAGCCGTTTGAATAATGGTATTGATACCAAGCTTGGTATGGCATAACATGACTATATGAAGGCTATATCTGACTAGTCACAACATGACAATCATTTCATTTATGTCACGAATTTCATGATTAACATTTCATGGTCCTGCGACTCTTGCAGCGGTTTCGTTCACATGGCATGTTGCAAAACCTGTATGGCATGGCATGATTACATGGCGAACACAAGGGACAGACCCTGACATGAAAATCATGATATGGGTGTCATGTAACAACATGACTACATGCCGCGCTCATGATGCGCTCGCGGCCATTTCACTAGCGTCACATATACCCAATTTGATACTACAGTACGTGAATTGATGACGAAAGTATGTGACTGGTACAAACACGATAATAATGATATGCGTGCCATGTAACAACAAGACTACCTGCCACGCTCATGATGCGCTAGCGGCCATTTCGCTAGCTTCATCTATATCGAATTTGGTATTACGGGACGTGAATGGATGGTGGTGCAAACATGAGATGCGTGTCATGTAACAACATGACATGCTACGCTCATGATGCACTCGCGGCCTTTTCGCTCGCTTCACATGTACCAAACTTCATATTACGCGACGCGAGTGGACGACATGGGTAAATGCCACGTACAAACATGATAATCACGACATGCGTGTCATGTAACAACATGACTACATGCTACGCTCATGATGTGCTCGCGGCCGTTTAGCTAGCTTCACATGGGCCAAATTTGGTATTACGTGACGCCAATAGATAACGACGGTGTGACTGGTGCAAACACGATAAATGTGTGTCATTTGAGAACATGACTGCATGCCACAGTCAAGGTGCGAATACATTTTGACGTGACGCGGAGCGTGTGCTAACCAGCGTTCATTTCGTCAGGTCACGCCGGCGTTGCCACGCCAGGTAACCGGTCCTGCCATATATACTCGCAGGCGCGCGCCACGCTGCGTTGCTTTGACGCATGCGCGTTTCAGCGCGTCCGGCGTCCCTCCATCCCGAAAAGAGGGAGGCGCAGTGTTGTCTGGGTAACGTATCAGCACGAAATGCAGCATGTCGCATTTCGCGCCGGTTGCCGTCGGGCCGCGCCGACGGACGCTGGTCGTGCCGGTCGCGCCTGTCGTCAGACTATAGAGTGCTCGCATTTTGCAAAGGTAGCATCGCTGTGCCGAGCGTGCGCGCGCGTCAACGCTACAAGGGAGTATATAGGGCCCTTAATGATGTGCTCGCGGCCGTTTTGCTAGCTCCACATATAACAAATTTGGTGGTACGTGACTGCAATGGATGACGAAAGTATATGACTGCTGCAAACATGATAATCCTGACACGCGTGTCATGTAAGAAAATGACAACACAGCACGCTCATAGCGTGGTCACAGCCAATTTGCCAGTTCCACACATAATAAATTTGGTATCACGTGACGTGAATAGGTTACGAAGGCAAACAACGCATCGAAACATGATAATCATGCCACGGAAGTCATGTACGACATCATCTACCTCCACCTGGTAACGTTGTGCTGATTTAAAGTGACATATCAACATTTCTCATTCGTGCTTCGCATATTATCGATTCCCACTGTACGTGGGATCTGCCTTTTTTTTGTATGGGAACATCAGGCGTGATACGAAATAAAAAGTCGATTTTACAACCTGAAATGTCACGTTTGGCTAAGCAGCAATGACAAAATATTTGGTGACACTTCTCAGCAAGCTCTAGTTTTTGATCGCATACCAGCGACACGAACACTAACTCTCGGTTATACACGATAGGGGTACACTCAAAAATGTGTTTTGCGGCCGATATCATTTCTTATGTCTGCTCTTCGTTTAGTGTAGTGTACTACTTAGGTCTCACGTCCAGCAACGGGATGGCCTAGTGCTCTACCATAGTGGAGTACCAGTACTCTAAATCGTTCACCAGTTTTTTTAAAGCACCATGTACCAGAACTACGCATCCTATATGTGACGTCAAAACGATCGCAACTGGACGGGTTTAAGCTCTCCCATAGTAGAGCAACTATTACTCTAAATCGTTACACACTTTTTCTAAACACACGTGTAATTTAAGCCTGATGCCTCCCTTAACAGGTCACCATGAGGCGTGCTCTATTCCTGGACGAGAAATCTACAGTCTATCTTTTGTTACGCGTGATGTACTTGCGTACACGTTAGCAAGATCAGCTCGGGGACTCTTGGTTCTACTTGACCAAGAAAAGGCATTCGATCGCCTCGAGCATAACTTTATATTTAGCGTAATGGCAGCATTTGGCTTCTCCAAAAAACTTCAATGAGCTTCTGAGAAACGCATACCGAAATATGCGCAGCACGTTGTTTCTTGACGGTTAAGAGAGTGCGCCATTTTCTGTTACCCGTGGTGTTCGAGAGGGGTCTCATTTATCCCATTCACTTTTTGTATACTCAGCCTCAAACCATTCCTTCGCTCGCTAATCACTCATCCATACGTTCGAAGCCTCCCTCTTCCAGGTACAGTGGTACCGTGACGAGGCCGTATTTGCTGATGACATCGCGTTGCATTTAAAGAATCGGGACAGTTTATTCCGTAGCCTACGACATTTTTCTGCGTATGGCACGATTTCAGGTCCTGCGTTTTATTTTTCAAAATGTCGATATTTATTCATTGGTTCCCCAGACACCTGCATAAGTCTCATTTTCGGTCTTCAAAAAAGTGACTCAATTCGCATTCTGGGGCTTGATCATACTTGCTACGGCATATCAGCCTCCTTGTGGGTTTGAGTAGTCGAAGATGTAAAACGACACGTCCGGGAAGCACAAGAGTATGATTTACCGATGTTCGAAAGAAGGTATTTAGCACAGACTGTGTTTTGCGGCCGTGCATGGTACATATCTCATGTCGTACAGTCCCCATTACGAGTCACTAAATCGTTGCAATCCCTCATTGGCTCATTTTTCTGGTCAGGTGGAACATAACTGGTTTGCCGAGCAGCACTTGGGCAAACGAGAAACTGTGGTGGATTCGCATTCCCATCCGTCTCTGTTCACTGCCGGCTGCTTGCCCTACGGTTCTTACTTCGATTATTGCATGGTGGTCAGTGCCCCACGCGTCATCTTGCCTGCTATTTGGAGGCACCAAGATACGCTGTTTACTACCAGGCGCACGGCTTAATTCTGCACCGCAAACACTTAACGTGCCTCCATTTTACTGAACGGTAGTAGCATTTTATCGACACGCGCAGCATGTTTGTCCCGACGTGGAGATTCTCGAAAGCCGCATTGTAGCTGTAACGGCGGCTCTTCTGCTTCCTCTGCTTCCTTCAGCTCGTATAGCACGACCGAGACCTGTCTTGTGGAGCAAGATAACGGCATCGTTTTTGCCTGGTCACCTTCGTGACTTCATGTCGCGTCTTGGATTGAGAGTACTCCCAACACGGGACAGACTGGAGAAGGTGGGCATGGTCCCGTGTTCCACTTGTCCTAACTGCCCGTTACAGGAGTCTAACCAGCATATGCTGCAGCAATGTGTTATTGCTAAGGTGTGTAGGAAGTGCGTTAACACTAGTTTTCGTTGCCTAGGTGTTAATCGCTTTGTCACATCTGGTCGCTGCTCACGTAGTCGCTTTGTACGCCTTCTAACAGCTGGGGGAGCTTTCTGTTTGTGGCGTAACAGGTGCGAGGCTGTTGCGGCAGGTCATCGTCATCGTGCTCTCTTTTCGAATCTGGAACGCTTATACTCTGAACTTCTATCGTTTCTGTCGGAGGAATTGTTCTTCCTTGTGGAGGACGAATTTCTACGACAATGGTCATGTCGCTTCAAGTCCGTATTTGGCAGACGCGTTCGATTAGTCTTCCACCTGGCCTGGTTCCTATAGCCAGGTCACCTGTCAATGGCTGATTAGTACATGTAATCTCTATGTGTTTACAATTTCTATTTGTTTGTGTTTCCCGTACGGGTGTGAGTTGTTGTACGTATGCACTTCATTCTAACGCTGTAAAGTATGTAAATTTCACGAATCTCTATACCCCTTCTATATACTTGCTAATATCTTCACCAAGTCTTGTAAACTCTGTACCTATATCAACATGTACATGTACATATTGTGATTAGTGTATATTCGCAGTGTATATAGTCATTAGTAACGTGGGTCAGGGACACCCTACGGACTTGGACACATTTGTTTGAATGTGTCATGTATGTTGTGCTTTGTCATTTGTTTGTTATTGTGCTTGTTGTACAGACGCTCGTTCTATAGGTTTGTTGCGTCCCATGATAGAATAAACTTTTTCTTAACACATATGTAAACACATATTTTTGTACTGAATTTTGGTGTGTCTGTGGATGTTGTATTCCGTCGCGATGTTCAGTTTGATTGTAATTGATGTTCACAGTTCTTCAGAATAACTTTCTCTAAACAGTTCCGTACTACGCCGAAGAATTCTTATTCAGAGGCATAAGAATTCCCTATTTCGGCGATTTTTTCCTGCAAACATTGATGAATTTCCCAGCATATTTCCCTGCACAAGAGTACTCAGTTCCACCCCCATTCATGCAAACACATGCTATAATTACACGTGTATCACGTAATGACGCCTTTTGAAATCAGAACTAGTCCCTTCACTGCCACACAACAAAAGCATGACTTCATTATTTCATATATTGTTAGTACATTGCACATTGTGGGCTTCAAGTCTAACACCAATAGTCAACTAGAAATCACTCCGTGTAAATATCAGAAACAAATACCAAAGGCTATACTTAGGTGGTGCATGCGTCAGAAGCAATTACAGTAAGTGAAGGCACACTGTAACCGCTAATTGTCAGTCGTTATAGAAGAATTTACTCATTTCTGAAATTTTCTGCAATAACACTAAGATTCCCTTTTTTCCTTTGGCCCGAAAGGACAGGTGACAGTTGAAAATTTCCTGAAAAGGGTACAATTCTCTGCACAGAACATCACTGAAACACTCTCCAGGGTGAGTATCATGCGCCTACGCCGGCCGCTGCTGGCCACCTTAATTTTTGTTGTTCAGGACCTCATCATGTGAGGCTCACGGGACGGCTTTCTGCTTTCCCATAGTCGAATACCAAGTACTCTCAATTGTCCACCCCTTTTTCTAAACACACAGCTCACTGCTTCCCCGTAGTAGAGTACGAAGTATACACTCTAAATTGTCAAGCACCTTTTTTAAACACACTGCCTTACCAGTACGAGCGAAACCTTTATGCTTTTCCATAGTAGGTTACCAAGTGCACTAAATCATTAAACACTTTTTCTCAGACGCACATTTTACAATGCGGCCCCATATGTACTAGGCGGATTTCAAATGTTCTGGACAGCGACGTGCATTTTAACGCAGAGCGTATATGCTACCATAATGTTCCAATCGGTTTCTGTTTTATAAAAGCGAGTTCCACCTGAGGAAAGCATTAACAAACAAATGATAAAGGTGCCAGAGAGGGGGAGTGTGTGTGTGTGTGTGTGTGTGTGTGTGTGTGTGTGTGTGTGTGTGTGTGTGTGTGTGTGTGTGTGTGTGTGTGTGTGTGTGTGTGTGTGTGTGTGTGTGTGTGTGTGCCGACGATCAGGCATACTCTCATCTCTTCTCTCTCTCTCTCTCTCTCTCTCTCTTTGTGACCCCGAATCATCAAGCGATGTCTTCTCACAGTCCTCAGTCCAAGGAGGATCGAAAGATATCGACAAAGTGACAGTAAAGTCCATCAGACAGGTTAGTTAGCATTGCCAATAGTGTGTGATCATTACTGCAGATAAGACGTTTGTAGTTGACCAGTTCAAAACATAAGATGTTTGGCAAGAATGTTTATAACAGTTTACAGTGTGTTTAGAAAAAGCACGTTTCACAAAAGTAGGTGTTTAGGAAAATTGGTTAACGATTACAGTAAAGTACTCTACATTGGGAGAGCTTAAAGCCATCCCTTGGGCCTCGCTGTCCAACTTCTGTGTGTTTGAAAATTGAGGTTTACGATTTAGAGTGCTCGGTACAGTATACTATGGAAGATCAGAAAGCGCTAGGGTACGTACACTTCATGACAAAGAACAAAGAAACGTATAAGAATAAATAAATACTTATACAATACTGAATGCAAGTTCAGTGAAATCACAAACACTAGCCTACCTTCTCAGTAATGAAGGCAAGGCATGGACGCATTGTTCTTTCTGAGAAAAATAAATCGTGTTGACCACCTCAGGGGAAAAGCTTCCTTCCCCAGAATGAATAACTGTACGTTCAGATGTGTTAACATCATGGTTCTTAAGCGATATAGCTGAGAAAACATGGCCGTCTGAGGGTGTCGCCGCCGGCATGGCAGTCCCCTCCGCTTCCACAATACAAAAGTACCAATACACATTATCAACTCAACAAAAATGTGTCTGTGCCGTGGCTGCCATTGCATGCTGACTTGAAACATGATGGTCACGAGAGGCCAGAAAGTACGTGCCCCAGGACATTCGTGAATAACATGATTTAGGGCTGCCGTCCGGCCGCACTGCGGACATAAGACGGAGGGCGCCACACACCACGCCGCAAGGCGGTCGGCCATTGGCAACGCCTGCCATTCTCTAAACCAAGTGAAGTCTCGGACTTAAGTGGGTAGGGTCAAGGTTATCATGAACCAGCGTCCCCTTTTGAGGCATTTCTTGCGCTGATCATCGTTTAAATTTTTCACCGCAATACATTCACATATTTCAGTTTCTGATATATCCATTAGTTCACAGTCTGGTAAGGTATTTTGCAATAAATGCAAAGATTTCACCAATAACGCATAGTAGGTCGGCGGCCGCTCAGCCGCCAGTCCCGTCTCGTCTACAAATCCAAAGAAACGACGGGAAGCTCCCAACAGGTACTTTGGGAGCTCTCGGCCTCGGTGTATTGTTTTTAAGATCAGTTCGCATGTGGTTTTCAAGGCCGACACACGACACATAACTTCGAAGTCGGGAATGCTAAAACCTCCCAATTTCGTTGGTAGGCGGACTGGTGCTCTGGCGATGGTTTCCGCATGGCCATCCCAAAAGAAGGAGCCACATGCGGTTGATATATTTAGCAAAACTCGTCGAGGCAGCCATGCAATTTTCTCTACATAAAAGAATATAAGCTGCTATGTTTGTCTTGATGAGATATGCACGTTCATTGAAAGGTAAATGAAAAGTACTCGCAATATAAATGCGTTTATCCACTTTGCACCTAATTTCATTCCAGGTGGTACGGGCTACTTCACCGGACGCACGGAAGGTCACCTTTACTCCGTCTACCCAGTGGACTCTGTCGGGAAACTGCTCAGCGAAGGTACCAAATTGCATTACTCTTATCTTGATTAGCTTTACTCTTATCTGGATTGAGGAGTGCTCCAGAAAGGCTGCTGTGGGTGTAGAAGAGTTGCAAGAAAGCTCTGTAGCTCTCCATATTCCTGATAAAAAGTGTAATAGCGTCGGCATAGGCTGCCTCTTTCACTTCGCTCAGGCCAGAAATGGGGAATCCGCGTATTGATTACATCAGTTGATTTCCTCTAGCAGTGGTGCAATATAGAGTACAAAAAGAAGTGCAGAGACAGGACAACCTTGTCGAATTCCGCGACTCATGTCGATGGGTTCAGTTGTGTGGCCATTCAGCAAGTTTCCATGTCAGTATAAAACAGACGAAGAACCTCGACAAGACGAGTAGGAAAACCAAAGCATTATGACTCGTCAAAAAGATAATTGTGCTAAACGCTGTCAAAGGCTTTTTTTTTTTGGAATAGGGAAACAAAAACACCAGACACTTGTGTTCTCGTAGTGAGGGTGAACTGATCACGGGTCAAAGCAATTGATGACAAAATTGTACGATCTGTAACACTACATGTTTGCACATTAATGATTATTTCATGTAGGATGGATGGCATTCGATGCGTTAAAATAGCAGCTAATATCTTAGAATTCAGTAAAGAAATATGTCTCAATGGCTTTGGGTCTGACGCTTCACCACTGCTTTTCAGCAGAAGGATGACATGCTCTCACAAATTGTTTCAGGTCGAATCCCATCATGAAGAATCCGGTTAAGCATCGACAAAAGGTGGACATGTATTTGCTCGAAAAATGTCTTATAAAAAATCAGCGGTAGGCCATCGGGACCTTCTGCTGTGGAGGCGTTCATTTGCTTGAGCACAAGGTGCAGTTCTGCAAGGTTATCGGACTACATAAACTATCACGGCACTTTTCTGTTATACGAGAGGTATCCGAGCAGAACTTGCGTATAGCGATGCTTTGGTTACCTATGCTTGTGTCCTCCCCCTCCCCCCCCCTCCCCCCCCCCCCCGCCCCGCCGCGGTGGTCTAGTGGCTAAGGTACTCGACTGCTGACCCGCAGGTCGCGGGTTCAAATCCCGGCTGCGGCGGCTGCATTTCCGATGGAGGCGGAAATGTCGAGGCCCGTGTGCTCAGATTTGGGTGCACGTTAAAGAACCCCAGGTGGTCAAAATTTCCGGAGCCCTCCACTACGGCGTCTCTCATAATCATATTGTGGTTTTGGGACGTTAAACCCCACAAATCAATCAATGCTTGTGTCCTGTGCCGTGAACAGGGTGGTGAAGTCTGTTTTGAAAACGGTCCCTATATCGTCTGCTCGATCAGACTGTGCGCCGCTGGGCATCTCAAAGTATGGCATCGTTGCTCGTTCTACAAAAAAAGTTATTGCAGACCCTTCGGAGAACGGCAGGATCTGCAACGTGCCTTCCATTTACAAACGACAGCGCCGCTGTACGGGAGCTGAGATGGTGCAGGAGTTCATATCGCCTTCAACTGATTCAAATAATCTTGCATAGCATATGTTAGTGTTTCGCCTCTCCAAACTATGCGCGCTTTTCAAAGAGTGTTGCCAATTTCAGTCGTTAGGCGCTTTTTGCTATCTCTTACTGCTTTAGTTAGTTCAGCGCGAAAGCTGTCCTTCAAAGTATCCCAGTCGCACGGTACTGCTGTGTGCTTGCACACGCCTTCCAGGGCTAAGTGCAGAGGCTGCACATTCTCAAGCATGTACAAGAGCTGTTTCTATTTTCCATTGGTTCTTAAACAGGGCAGGATGATTGAAACGCATCTCTACTGACACTGGGAAGTTGTCTCATATGAGCGGTACGTCTGCGGGGTAATTCAAGACTTCGCAGCTACTGATATGCGTATACCTAATACTTCAGGGCAGTAGAAGGAGTCTAGGCGGCTTATATTTGTGCCTCGTTGCCATGTCGCACCAAAAACGTCCCCGTGGGTACTAAGCCACGCGTCTCTTACCTTGAAATTGCGAATACCCTGCATGCTTCAGTATCCGGGCCCCGCTATATGGCCTGCCCTGGCAACTTCCTTTGACATCAGAAACATACTTACATAAAGAGCGAACACTCCCGTGGGGCCCTCCGGCCCAGCTACTGCGCTGCTTTCAGTGCCACGAGTGGTTGGTCAGACCCGATAATGTATTCGGCACGAATAAGATAACAATTTTTTTTCTTTCCGATGCAGCGATTTGAACCCGGATACCCTCATCCTCCGAAGGCGAGTGTCCTCACCACTAGGCTACTCACCCATGCTTCCGCGAACAGAATGCATGTACAGCACATCTAAACCACACGAATGTACCTCTTTGTACAAAACAAATGCAGAAAGACAACACTTTCAAGTCATAGTTTGCTGTTTTATATTGTGATGCATTGAATGTCCTAAGCGGGACATGATGTAAGATCCCATTCATCGGCGACCATACCGGGTGTCTGCCAGCGAGCGTAAAGTAATTCAACAAGAAGTCACCAAGATGTTAGCCAAAGGAGTTATTGAACCCTCTTCAAGCCCTTGGGCGTAACCAGTTGTGCTCGTTAAAAAAAATGGCACGTGGCGTTTCTGCGTGGATTCATCATCATCATCATCATCATCATCATCATCAGCCTGACTACGTCCACTGCAGGAGAAAGGCCTCTCCCATGTTCCGCCAGTTAACCCGGTCCTGTGCTTGCTGCTGCCAATTTATACCCGCAAACTTCTTAATCTCATCTGCTAACCTAACCTTCTGTTTCCGCCCCGCCGCGGTGGTCTAGTGGCTAAAGTACTCGGCTACTGACTCGCAGGTCGCGGGTTTGAATCCCGGCTGCGGCGGCTGCATTTCCGATGGAGGCGGTAATGTTGTAGGCCCATGTGCTCAGATTTGGGTGCACGTTAAAAAACCCCAGGTGGTCGAAATTTCCGGAGCCCTCCACTACGGCGTCTCTCATAATCATGTGGTGGTTTTGGGATGTTAAACCCCACATATCAATGAATCAATCAATCAATCAATCAACCTTCTGTGTCCCCCTAACCCGCTTGCCTTCTCTGGGAATCCAGTTAGTTACCCTTAACGACCAGCGGTTATCCTGGCTACACGCTATACATGCCCGGCCCATGTCCATTTCTTCTTCTTGATATCAGCAATGATATCCTTAACCCCCGTTTGTTCCCTAATCCACTCTGCTCTCTTCTTGTCCCTTAAGGTTAAACCTACTATTTTTCTTTCCATTGCTCGCTGCGTCGTCATCAATTTAAGCTGAACCCTCTTTGTAAGTCTCCAGGTTTCTGCTCCGTGTACTAACAATATACAGCTGTTATATATACCTTCCTCTTGAGCGATAGTTGCAATCTACTTGTCACAATTTGAGAGTGCTTGCCAAATGTGCTCCACCCCATTCTTATTCTTCTATTTACTTCAATCTCGTGGTTCGGCTCCGCGGTTAATACCTGCCCTAAGTAGACATAGTCTTTTACAACTTGAAGTGCACTATTACCTATCTCGAAGCGCTGCTCTTTTCCGAGGTTGTTGTACATTACTTTCGTTTTCTGGATATTCATTTTAAGACCCACCTTTCTGCTCTCCTTGTTTAACTCCGTAATCATGAGTTGCAATTCGTCCCCTGAGTTACTCAGCAACGCAATATCATCGGCGAAGCGCAGGTTTCTAAGGTACTCTCCAATAACTCTTATCCCTAACTTTTCCCATTCTAGGCTTCTGAAAACCTCCTGTAAACACGCGGTAAATACAATTGGGGAGATTGTGTCCCCCTGCGTTACACCCTTCTTGATTGGTATTCTGTTGCTTTCTTTATGAAGCACTACGGTAGCAGTTGATTCCCTGTAGATTTCTTCGAGGATGTTTATTTATACTTCATCGACGCCCTGATTTCGCAGTGTCTGCATGACGGCTGATATTTCTACTGAATCAAACACCTTCTCGTAATCTGTGGAGGCTATGTATAGCGGTTGGTTATATTCATAGAATGTCTCTTATTACCTGAGTGATGTTATGAATGAGGTCGATTGTTCAGTAGCCTGTTCGAAATCCTGCTTGTTCCTTTGGTTGATTGAATTCTAATGTTTTCTTTACTCTGTTAGCAATTACTTCTGTAAATAGCTTGTATACTGCAGAGAGCAAGCTGATCGGCCTGTAATTCTTCAAGTCCTTGTCATCTCCGTTCTTATGTATTAAGATGTTGTTAAAGTTCTTCCAAGACTCTGGTACTCTTCCCGTCAGGAGACACCTCGTAAACAGGATCGCTAGTTTTTCTAACACAATCTGTCTTCCATCTTTCAGTAGATTTGATGTTACCTGATCCTCACCAGCAGCTTTGCCTCTTTGCACGCTTTCCAAAGCTTTTCTGACTTCTATCATTACTGGCGGGGTGTCATCTGCGTTACTGCTAGTTCTTATAGTATTAAAGTCGTGGTTGTCCCGGCTACTGTACAGATCTCTGTAAAACTCCTCCGCTATTTTAACTATCCTAGTGGTAACTATCCATAGTGGTAGTTATTTTGCCTTGCTTGTCCTTTAGTGCATACATACAATTTTTGCCTTTCCCAAGTTTCCTCTTCACTGCTTTGACGCTTCCTCCTTATTTAAGAGCGTGTTCAATTCTCTCCATGTTATGCCTTCTTACATCGCATACCTCACGGCCATTAATAAACTGCGAAAGCTCTGCCAGTTCTATTTTTTTCTGTTGTACTTGAGACTTTCAAGATTTGACGCTTCTTAATGAGAATATTCGTTTCCTGGGAAAGCTTGCCAGTGTCCTGTCTAACTACCCTGCCTCCAACTTTCTCTGCACACTCCGTAATGATACTCTTGATACTGCACACTCCGTAATGATACGTAATGACGAGCAGCGATGGCATAGTGGTTAGAGCATCCGCATCGCATGCAAAAGGTCTGTGGTTCAAATCCCGGTGCCGCGCAGCGCACAACCGGATAAAAAAAATCCGCCTGGTGATGGAACTGCATTACGAGGCCTGGGGTGCGGCCTCACCGGTAGCCACCACCAAGACTCTCTACCCCACCAGAGAAGGATTGGCCACCCTGGTGCAGTATCTGCCCACTACCTCCCACATGCATACGTCAAATAACTCACGGCCCTCAGTCCCCAGCAGCTGCGAAGCAACTGACCACGGCGGCGGTCAGATCTGCAACACAGCAGAGGTGGCTAAGAATCTCTGGATCCGGACAGGCCGCCATTGGAACCTGAACTTGGCAACGTTTAACGCTAGAACCTTATCTAGTCAGGAAATTCTAGCTGTACTACTCGATGAGCTAAAGGGTGTTGAATGGGATATAATAGGGCTCAGTGAGGTTAGAAGGACAGATGAGGCCTATACGGTGGTACAGAATGGGCACGTCCTTTGCTATCGGGGCTTGGCTGACAGAGGAGAACTGGGAGTGGGGCTCCTGATCACAGAAACATAGCTGACAACATAGGTGAATACTATAGCAATAATGAAAGGGTGGTAGGTATCGTAATTAAACTGAATAAGAGATACAAGATGAAGGTCGTACAGGCTTACGCGCCTACATCCAGTCATGATGACGCTTCAGTTGAAAGCTTCTATGAAGACGTGGAATCGGCAATGAGTAAGGTAAAAACACAGTATACAATACATATGGGAGACTTTAATGCAAAGGTAGAGAAGAAGCAGGCTGGAGACCAGGCAGTAGAAGATTATGGCATCGGTACTAGAAACGCCAGAGGAGAGCTACTAGTAGAATTCGCAGCACGCAATAATTTACGGATTTTGAATACCTTCTAGCGAAAACGAAGAAACCGCAAGTGGACATGGAAGAGCCCTCATGGCGAAAATAAGAACGAAATAGACTTTATAATGAGTGCACACCCAGGCATCGTGCAGGATGTGGAAGTGGTTGGCAAGGTACGATGGAGTGACCATAGAATGGTACGGTCTCGAATTCGCCTAGACTTGAGGAAGGAACGACAGAAACTGATTCGCAAGATGCCAATTAATGAGCTAGCACTGAGAGGGAAAGTACAGGAATTCAGAGTCTCGCTTTAGAACAGGTACTCGGCTCTTAGTGAGGAAACCAACCTTAGCATAGATACAATGAATGCTAATCTGCGTGGATTCCCGTCACCTAATTAGAATCACGAAAAAGGACGTTTACCCTTTACCCCACATCGATGACGCTCTCGATTGTCTTTACAGCGCACGATACTTTTCTGCAATAGACCTACGTTCCGGCTACTGGCAGATTGCTGTCGACGAAAAAGACCAAGAGAAGGCTGCATTTAACTCCAGACGGCCTATATATATCCGTTCAAAGTTATGCCGTTTGGGCTATGCAACGCCCCAGCCACGTTCGAGTGCATGATGGACTTTCTGCTACAAGGGTTCAAATGGTCAACATGTCTTTGTTATCTTGACGATGTCATTGTATATTCCCCAACATTTGAGACCCACCTTCAGTGTTTGTCAGCTATTCTCGACATATTCCACACTGCAGGCCTTCAATTAAACTCGTGCCACTTAGGACGCCGGCAACTTACAGTGTTGGGCCTCCTTGTCGACGCCTCTGGTGTGCAGCCAGACCCCGTGAAAATTCGTGCAGTCATCAGTTTTCCTGCACCCCAGTCAGCCAAAGACGTCCGGAGTTTTTGTAAAACTTTGTTCCTATTTTAGAAGGTTTGTGAAAGATTTCGCAACCATCGCTCCACCCCTCACAGAGTTTCTGAAGAAAGACGTCACATTTACGTGAGGTACCGACCAAGCTGCTGCTTTTTCTCACTTAATCACACTACTGACGACTCCACCTATACACTGTAAACGAAAGTTAGCCGAAATGGGAGTTTCTCCAGCACATGAGCCCACAAAACTCCCCTGCCCCAATTATTTACTCCCTGGTAGGGAGTGAACTCGGCACATGTCATCGTAAAACGCCCCCTCCGTAATCACAGAGTTTATGAACGACATGACCTTGTTAAACTCCCCAGGGAGTTTCAGGTCACGTGGTTACAAACTCCCTATAGGAGCTTTAAAAACCCTCTTTGGGCGTGACGTGTGTGTGTGTGTGTGTGTGTGTGTGTGTGTGTGTGTGTGTGTGTGTATGTGTCTGTACGGACATATGTTTGCACGTCGGTGTGAAACACATGTGATTTGTGTGGCTAACCGTGTAAGCATCTGTCAACAGGCAACGAAATTATAAGTGCAGCGAAGAATAGCAACGACCGGTTGGTATTTACTGGGAACATTTCAATATATTTCGCACCTTAAACCACGCTGCACATCGGTCCGATTCCTCAACGAAACGTCCTGAATGCCACGCTTCAAAGGGCCGAGTAACAAAAAAATTCGAAGAATAAATTAATGGTAGCAAAAGTAAGCTGTTACGATCGTCAGCGGCTGCTCCTGGAGTTTCACCATCAGAAACTTCGAAGTGGTCTGAAGTAGGCTTCGCTCGACTACGGCAGGCTGGCCGGCAACCGGTCTGAGAGTTGCGCCGGCGACGCGCTCACCCCGTCTCCGCCGATAGTGGCTTCTCGGAGTGTCACCGGGATTTCACCGGCTGTAACATCTAAGTGGTAAGAAGGCCTCGCTATGCCGTCGGTATCAAGCCGGCATCGTATCGAACTCGCGCTGTGCGCTGGCCACCGCGGCAAGCGCTACGAGCTAGCACCGACCACCGGCGATGCAAAGAATGTGTTTCACAAAAAATGAAGGCTGCTGGGATGTATAACTGTCTTCTGCGCCTTGCGACCGCAGCTGTCAATGACTAACTACAAGGCGAGCGCCGAACGTGGCGGAGTACGATCGTCAGCGATTGCACCGTAAAACTTCGAAGCGGTTCGAAGTAGGCTTCGCTCGACTACGGCAGGCTGGCCGGCAACCGGTCTGAGAGTTGCGCCGGCGACGCGCTCGCCCCGTCTCCTCCGATAGTGGCTTCTCGGAGTGTCACCGGTATTTCACCGGCTGCAACATCTAAGCGGTAGGAAGGCCTCGCTATGGCGTCGGTATCAAGCCGGCATCGTATCGAGCTCGCACTGCGCACCGGCCGCCGTGGCGAGCTCTGCGAGCTATACATGCAATGCATGCGAGCAACGGGAACAGCGACTGCGAACCGTCTCATTCGTTTAAGTCTATCGCTCCGTAGCTTAAACTGCGTGGATAGCGGACACCTTTTTCTGTGCATGGGAAAAACGAGACGTAAACTGCACATCAGCAAGCATTTTGTGATCGCCAGCTGTCATTCATCGAATCACCGTGCCGTACTCGTGAGTGAGGCCTAGTCGTCGAACGCGGTAGCGGCGGTCTACCTCGGTTCATCGCTGGAGCTGCTGAATGTGCCTCGTTAATGTGTTCATTCAAGGCCGCGCGCACTTTGTGTATGATTCAGTGCATTTTACGGGTCCACAAACAGCACTGCTGATGCGAATTCAGCCTGTACGACAGAGCGTCAACTGATAAAACTTTTTCGTTATAGTAAAAAAATATTAAATATTAGGCAGGATTAGGATAAAAGGCATGTGTGTTGAAATGCTTACATCAGACCACCGCAAGTTCATACTTACGCCGTGCGTATTTATTGCTTAATTATTAGAAAAAAAGAAGGCTTTCACCTGGGCTACAGGAGGTCAGAATGTGGTGCCTATATATACTCGGTGACTATATGGTAGGTGTGTACTGCGTGTGGCAAGCTGTGGTGAGTGCGAGTGTTGTGATATTACGTGAACGTTGTGATAATGTTTGTGTACTGTAATCATTGTTGTGCGTATTAAATGTAATGTAATTAAAGTTACGCTTGCGCATGGTACGGCTGCTGACGTAATTTTTTTTCTCGGTCGATGCAAAAAATTTACTCCCATACTGACCTGAAAAAGTTCCCCTATGGATGTAAATAAAAACCCCCCTGACACCATGCGAAAACCCCCTTCTGATGGGGAGTAAATTTTTTACTCCCAGAGACGGGTTTTTTAAAACTCCCATCTGGGTGTGCGCTAGAGGACAAGGTCATTTACTCCCATTTCGGCTTATTTCTGTTTACAGTGTATTGGCTCACTTTGACCCATGCGCTCCGACAGAAGTCGGAACCGATGCTAGTGGTCACGGGATCGGAGCCGTCCTAGCCCAATGCCAACGGAGACACGACCGAGTGGTCGCCTCCGCTAGCCGCCTCCTCATAGCTGCTGAGCGCAACTATTACATTACAGAGCGTGAATGTCTTGCTCTTGTTTGGGCAGTCTCAAAGTTCCGCCCATATTTATATGGCACTAATTTCTCTGTGATAACTGACCATCAAGCGCTATGTTGGCTTACATCGCTGAAGGATCCTACTGGCCGGCTCGGGCGCTGGGCTCTGCGACTGCTATAGTATACCTACCTAGTGACGTACAAGTCCGGACACCTACATCAGGACGCAGACTGCGTGTCCCGCTATTCGGTTGCTGAGTGGACCACAATGCCCGGTTGCTGAGTGGACCACAATGCCTTGCGCCGACACCGAGCCTTGCGTCTTTCCGCTTTCGCAAATGACATGCATCGGTGGAAAGCAGCGCCATGATGCGTCCTTGCGTGCAATCATTGAGCGCCTCGACTCACCATCTTCCAATCAGTCCAATCGCTCATTCATGTGCCACGATGGTGCATTATACCGCCAAAGTTTTGAGCCGGATGGACCGGCTGTGCTGCTTGTCATTCCGAAACACCTTCGCTCGGAAGTTCTACATGAACTTCGTGACCTTCCGACTGCTGGTCACCTTGGTGTGTCACGCACCTATGACTGAATACGCCAACGGTTTTTTTTTTACCAGGGCTAGCACGCTCAGTCAGAAGATACGTTGTGGCTTGTGAGAAATGTCAGCGCCGCAAAACACCATCGACACTTCCCGCCGGACGCCTTTTACCACTTGATATTCCGTTAGAACTGTTCTTCCGCGTTGGCTTGGACCTACTTGGCCCTTTCCCGTAGTCTTCCTCGGGTAACAAGTAGATAGCTGTGACCACCGACTACGCCACGCGTTATGTCATCACACGTGCTCTTCCAACAAGCTGCGCCGCAAATATCGCTTACTTCTTCCTCAAGGACGTGATTTTGCAACACGGAGCCCCACGGCAGCTGCTTACAGACCGTGGCCACACCTTTTTGTCGAAGGTCATAGCCGACATCTTGCAGTCCTGTAAAACGAGACACAAGCTGATTACGTCATACCACCCACAAACCAATGGACTCACGGAGCGTCTAAATCGAACTCTTACAGACATGCTCGCTAAGTATGCTTCTACCAACCACACCAACTGGGATCTCGCGTTGCCGTACGTCACATTTGCCTACGATTCTTCAAGCCATGACACTGCTGGTTACTCTCCATTTTTTTTTTTGCTGTTTGGCCTAGAACCAACATTGCCTCTAGACACCGTCATACCGTCCCCTGGAGTACTGACCAGTGAATATGCCATGAACGCTATCACTCGGACCGCTCACGCCAGCGAAATAACCCGTACTCGCCTTCTGACGTCTCAAGAGGAACAACGACGCTTCTATGACCAACGACACCACGACGTACACTTTCCGCCCGGTTCTTTGGTCCTGCTCTGTTCTCCGACCCGTCAAGTTGGCTTGTCAGAAAAACTGCTCACTCGCTACACATGTCCATACCGAGTCCTTCGTGTGGTTATTCCTGTAACATATGAAATTGGTCCAGCCACCCCGTGGCATTCATGTACCCAACAGGCTAACCGATATTGTACATGTTGCGCGCTTGAAGCCCTACAACTCTCGTAGTGACGTTGACATTTAGATGCGCCGAAACGGCGCTTGCGCCGCCGGGGGTTATGCTACATGCATATATTCTAGGGGGCGACGCGCGAGTGTGCCTGACGAGGAAGATGAGGGGTTGTCTCCGCTCGATCGCTGGTGAACTGGTCCCGCCATTACCGCTGGTTTTGAATACGCCTAATCTCTAGCCTCGTCGGTACGGCGTCTCTCCTTTTCCGTAACAATATGATCCTTTCTCATTCGTGCTTCGCATATCAAAGATTTCGACTGAGCGTGGGATCTGCCACTTTTTTTTTCATTGAAGGCTTCTGTGCTGCCAGTGCTGACACCATGGCATAGTGCATCAGCGCCATGGAAATCTCTTGTTCTTCGCTTGAATCAAACTCCTTGACGCTCCTGAGAACGCTGTGCGAGTACCAATGAAAACAATAAATTCGGCGCGCTTGGTTCGCTCTGTTCGCTCAGCCAGCGGCAATCATCTGATGGGCGCCAGTTTCCATCACCAGAGTTCTCGCTGATAACGAGATGCGGACGTGACTCTCCGGTTTTGCGACTTCCGGTCGCTCGCATGCAGCCTCTGCTGGTGTGAAAATCAGTCGCTCTTTGGTCGCCAGTCGCTAATGGTCGCGCGACCGCTGCTAGTCGCCGGTGTGCACCAACCCTTACTCAGCAAGTCAATGTCATCGGCGAAGTGCAGATTAGTAAGGTATTCTCCATTGACTCTTATCCTTAACTCTTCCCATTCTAGGACTCTGAAAACCTCCTGTAAGCTCCGCCGCGGTGGTCTAGTATAGCTAAGGTACTCGGCTGCTGACCCGCCGGTCACGGGATCGAATCCCGGTGGCGGCGGCTGCATTTCCGATGGAGGCAGAAATGATGTATAGGCCCCTGTGCTCCGATTGCGGTGCACATTAAAGAAAAACCAGATGGATGCACTAAGGGACAAGGAAGGCAAAGTAACTACCAATATAAATATGACCGTAAAATTAGCGGAGGAGTTTAACAAAAATCTGTAGAGTATCCAGCACAACCACGACCTTAATATAATAACTAGCAGTAACCCAGATGACACCCCGCCAGTAATGATAGAAGAAGTCGGAAAAGCCTTGGCACGCGTTGCTTTTTGGACAATTCTTCTGGAGCTCTCCACAGTGCCATCTTTCATCATCCGATCTTGGTTTTGGGACGTACAACTACGGCAATTGTTATATATTTACGCGTGTGTACTGGTGGACAAAAACGACGATTAGAGAATTTTGCGGACACCAGGTAGTGGAGCTCTGACTGGTCGAGAAAGAAGAAGATCTTGCTGTTCAGCTGCTAACAATCGCTGTGCCAACGTCTATCTCTCTTTTGTTTGCGTTGTACCGTGACAATATCGTTCTGGGCACCACGCCCAGAATTCTCAGGCCTGGAATTCGACGCCCAACTCCCGATTCCAGTGTCGTGCTGCAGATGGCCGAAGCTATCACTCAGGACGCAGCCGTGATGTGGTACTTGGGGATCGGCAGGCCACATCATGGAGCGAGAACTGGAAATCAGGGTCAATCTTCCAGTGGTGCGAGTCAACCGCGGCGGCCTGTACGTGATCATCGCGGTGCTTGGAATTGTCATCATAGCGAGCCTCAGCGTCACTGGGTATTCCTTGCACAATTATGCCATGTTGAAGCGAACGCGGAAGAGTTGCGACAGTACATTGCGTCTCGAACGAATATGTCTGGGCTTGCCGGAAACGACACGCCTGCTGCTGGCGATGCTGTTGACCATCTCCGTCGTTCTTTCAAGTCGCTGTCTGGGCTTGCCAGAAACGACACGCCAGCTGCTGGCAGTGCTGTAGACCATCTCCGTCGTTCGCTCAAGCCGATGTCTGGGCTTGCCGGAAACGACACGCCAGCTGCTGGCGATGCTGTAGACCATCTCCTTCGTTCTCTCGAGTCGCTGTCTGGGCTTGCCGGAAACGACACGCCAGCTGCTGGCGATGCTGTAGACCATCTCCGTCGTTCTCTCAAGTCGCTGTCTGGGCTTGCCGGAAACGACACACCTGCTGGTGGCGATTCTGTAGACCATCTCCGTCGTTCTCTCAAGTCGCTGCCTGGGCTTGCCGGAAACGACACGCCAGCTGCTGACGATGCTGTCGACCATCTCCGTTGTTCTCTCAAGTCGCTGTCTGGGCTTGCCGGAAACGACACGCCAGCTGCTGGCGATGCTGTAGACCATCTCCATCGTTCGCTCAAGTCGCTGGGACCAGAAGCCGCGGTGCCTGAATTGAAACCGGCAACACCGGTGAAAAATAGGCGCACTTTCATAGTGCAAAGCATTAACGGCACCCTTGTCATGATAGCCAGGCAGCAGGAGAGACCAACCAACCAGAATCCAGGTGCGAGTCGGGACACTGGCAGTGAATCACCACCTGCAGCGGCAGCAGTCGCATCCAAGGCTCCGACAGAGGCCTACGACATCCTGGAAGCCGGTGTGAGTTGGAACGAAGCGCATTCCAAGTGAACTGGCGGTGGTGGGACACTTAGTGGCAGACACTGAGACCAGCAGCACCTCTTGGGTCCTCGAGCAGCATGTGATTTATATTAAGAAATTATTAATGTAACTGGGCAGAACCTAGATTAAGCAGTACTTGACCGTATGAGTGTGATGAAAGAACTTCTGGCATGAAAGTTATTAGTACCCAGCAACTCCACCAATATACGTTACGGGGTCAGTGACTTCTTTACAAAATGCGTTAACAGAGGAAAAGCCACAGGGAAGAGTCACAATGGCTGATTGGCATCCTCGCGCGCCTCTCAGCTGATAGTGTCCTTCCTCTTCCTTTACTTCATTTCCGTAACATAATTATCAGTTCATTCTATTCATTCTCGCTCTCATGATACTCACTGTTGGCACTGGCTATTCAAACAGAACATGAGGCGTCGGAGAGCACACCAACAGGTAAAGCTGCTGGTGAGGGCCAGGTATCATCAGATCTGCTGAAAGATGGAGGAAAGGTTGTGTTAGAAGAACTAGCCACCCTGTTTACGAGGTGCCTCCTGACGGGAAGAGTACCAGAGTCTTGGAAGAATGCTAACATCAACTTAATGTATAAGAAAGGAGATGACAATGACTTGAAGAATTACAGGTCGATCAGCTTGCTCTCCGTATACAAGCTGTTTACAAAGGGAATTGCTAACACAGTTAAGAAAACATTAGGATTCAATCAACCATATGAGCGAGCAGGATTTCGAACAGGCTACTCAACAATTGATTACATTCATACTATCAATCAGGTAATAGGGAAATGCTCAGAATATAACCAACCACTATACATAGCCTTCATAGATTATGAGAAGGCGTTTGATTGAGTAGAAATATCAGCCATCATGCAGACATTGTGGAATCAGGGCGTCAATGAAGTATATATAAACATCCTGGAAGAAATCTACAGGGGATCAACTGCTATCATAGTGCTTCATAAAGAAAGCAACAGAATACCAATCAAGAAGGGTAAGGCAGGGGCACAGAATCTCCCCAATGCTGTTTACCGCGTGCTTACAGGAGGTTTTGATGATGCTGATTTGTGGGGTTTAACCTTCCAAAACATCGATATGATTCGCCATGGCAACCGCCGGACTGAGATAGGTGTTCGTCTGGAGGCGGCGTATAGTATTCGCTCGTCCGCTTTCTCCAGACCACTTGCGGGGCCCAGGTACAGGCAGCGCTAAGCCCGGTAATAGGCAAGAATGTTCGCGAAAACGCGTCAGGTTTGTATTGCCAGATGCCGACTCGGGACATAGAGGTGCAACGACTCGGATGAGAGAAGCGCGGGCAGCGGCGTTCGCCGCCTCGTTGCTGGGCAGGCCCGAGTAGTAAGCAAGTGTGTTGGTTAGCGACGGGCTGGTGGCACGAGTGCAAGGTGTACGTGGATGGCAGTGACGCTGCCACAGTTTTGTCTCGTGCTGAAGGAAAAGAGCCCGGACTCGAGCAGCGCTGATCAGAACCGCTGTGGCGTCGAATGTCGTGCGGAAAGTGCTGATCGGTTTCAAGGACTTCAGCGCTGGCCCCATATATAGTCGTCAGCAAGTCGGGATCCGCAGGAGACTTGTGCTGCACTAGACCATGGCACGCCATGGACGTATGTGGCTACGTCACCACCTATTGCAGCCGCCACAGGAGATCTTGGGGATCGGGACGGCATGCTGGCCACATGCTTGCGGTGCCGGAGGGACATAATCAGGTCTCTCCCCCACGGGCATAACTGGAGCGTCGCTCGCAGTCGTTGCGATGCTGGCGGTAGCTTTGCTGCTGGCGTGGGAGGTGCCTGCTGGCTCGGTTATGGTGTAAGCGAACAAGTAACAGGCTCCACTAGTTCGGGAGTGGCACACACAGTCATTAGGTGCTGAAATCATTGTTCACCGATGTGTCCACAGGCGTCGATCGCTTAACCAAAGACCGATCTTCGGATGGCTTGTGCTGCGACACGTCCGCGGAGTAATTTGTCGTAGGACGGTCGCCTACCTCGTTGCTGTGCAGTTGCGCTGGACGAGATGCGGTCGAAGGGAACCGCGAGAAATGCTTGATCAACGTAGATGACGAAGCACTTTCCGCGTGGTCCGTCCTTTGTCGGAGGCGGTGTTCAGTGCCGCAAAACATATAGGATGGCGTCCCGTAGTCCGTCGTATAGGCGGGGGCTCCGAGACAAATAGGTGAGGCGTCGTTTGAGGTCAGGTGAAAGAACGTACTCCAGGACATCACATGAATCCTTGGAGCCGGATGCTGTTGAGCTGCAAGGTATCCTCGAATTCTTGGAACCATGACTCGATGTCGGTGGTGTGGAACGGGGGTAGAGGCGGGACGAAGTGCGGCTACAAGGCTTAAGCAGGCTGGAACACGGCCGCGATGCTCACAGGCAGTGGTGCAGCGCCGGTCGCTGGCCCGTTGGTCCGTGGTTATCAATCTGTTAAGGAACATGTGACGAGATGGCAACGATGAACCCGTGCCGAGTTCACAGCTTTATTTAGGACGCAGGCGTATACGTGAAGTTGCAGCTGCAGCGTCCAGCCGAGCCAGGAGCTCAGCCGGTCTGAATTTCTCGTGGCTCGCGCATCACGTGCCACGCGGCTCTCTTGTTCTTCTGCGCAGCCAGCTGGTCAAATCTAGAGTGGCGCTACAACATCAACGATCACGAAGCTAAAATATCGAAACCTCGGAGCGTTGGTTAAGGGACAATGGCTCCATCCTCGCCTGAGACTCCCTTATATGCACGTGGAACAAAAAACACCACACGTTGACCTCTGACTCGTGCCTCCTTGCGTCCATGACTCTCCGACGTGGACGGAGGGACGTATACGTACAGGTGCATATTTGCAAACAAAGGAGGCAATAGGAAGTTACCGTCGGATGGGCTAATGAATGACGAGCAGTGCGTTTTTATTTCTCTTTTTTTTTCTAATCTAGTGCACGATGCGAAAACATCACCGAGACGCTTGTTTCTAATCTCGGGCTCGGATGTGTGTATACACCGCGACGTGCAGCACGCTCAAGCCGACGAGCTACATGCATGCATGCTGCCCGCGGGCGGTGCGGCTCCGTTCGCTCGAAGAAAACAGCCGGGTCCCAGCCGTCACTCAGTTTCTGCGCCAGGTTATTAATGACGAGCGAAAGGAAAATTTCTGCCGCCTGTTCAGCTCGGCTATCATGAATCATGCCGCGGCGGCGGCAGTTTGCCGTGGCTTCCTTGTTACACGCTGTGTAACGCGCCCTAATTATCTCTCCCCACACCCGGGGCGAGGGGGAGATGCCTCGCGCGCCATGGCGCGTGGTGCGTTTGCTCTTTTTTGGGGGGAGTAATCGGCGTTTGGCGAATTGCGTTGCATGCGACTTTGTGCGTATACGCTGCTTTTAGCCCTTTCTATCCTGGTGCGAGGAGAAAACGAAACGGAGTGAGGCAGATGTGCTCGGGCGGTGTGTAGAAGGTTTATTAGGAGAACTCCCTCTTCCCTGCACTCTTCTCTGTTTTTACCCGGGCAACACTTCGAGAGCGGAATTCAGGGATGGAGTCCAGACTATAGGTTGTCCTTTGTGCATACTTGGTTGAGCCGACGGACGAAGGGGTTTACTGTACACGTGCACCACGCCCGAAAATGCCGCAGCCCATCGCCGCCCTCTGTGTAACTTGTCTCTGTGAACGCGAGTCAAGGAGGTTTGTACGCGCACCAATGTTTCATCGTTCGGGACGGCGCGCTGAACTTGATGAACGGCTTGCCCTTGAAAAGCGAGGTCGTCTCACGCGTTCTTGTGTCACATTGAGTGTCGGTGGTCACGTGTGAACGAAGTATCTGTTTTTGACCTATAATTCTGCTTACGTATAGCAAGCGTCATCACATTTTATTCTCTTTTTTTATTCTTTTGGAATGATAGACCTGCTTCCGCATTCATCGATGAGTCAGCGAAGGTATAGCAAACGTTTCCTTACACTTTTTTTTTCAGGTCCTGTTCCAAAATAGATGCCTAATGCAATCGGGGTCCCATGGGCCAGATCTTCTAAGTAAACAAAAAGTTGTCATAGCAAACTAAGGATTTTCATGAACATTTTTTTCTGGTGACGGGCACGTTTTATTAATGCTAATTAATCACCGTTTCTTATTCACGTCGACCAATTTCAGATAGTAGGGTGCGTATATGTTGGACGCCTTCAAAAGACAACTTCAACAGCGACATAAAGGAACACGATCTATAGCGCGATATATTAAGTTTATAGTAAAACCTGATTTCCTCCAATTACACGGGGCATGCAAAAACAAATGTCCGAAGCAAGCTACTCCTAATTATTGAACCTATCAAGAAAACAATAAAGGACTGTCCATGAATGTATAAATATTCATTTTATTTTCCGCAAGTTCAGTATGTACTTCTTTTTTTGTAAACTGGGCAGTGTTTTATTTAAGAAGCCATTTTCGTCGTTTGTAACTTTGTTCACAATGTGACCGTAGCTCAAGACCTCCGCGCCCTATATAAGCCATAACGTGCTCGGAACCCATCCCGTATTACGTAACGCCATCAGCACAACGCACGCGCGATGATAATTTTTTCGCCAGGGAAAATAGCCGGCGCATATACACAGTTGCCTTAGGCGTATGCTACGGCTGAGCCAATGGTTCAAGCTGTTCGTCTATTGACCAATAAACGCGTGCTAACAGCTGTTGAATAATCAGACTTCTTTGCATTATGGGAATTGACTTATTTACAGCAGTCAACCGCTAAACTCTGGAGAAGCCACTCTTATACTACGGACGATAACAGCACTTTGATTTCTTGGTTCCATTAGCATACGAAATGAAGAGGAGACGGCAGATTGCACAAAACGTTTCGAGAACGAAAATATGCAAATAGGACCTTACGCTCCCACGAAAAGGCAAATTTCGCACTGTTCGCGAGGACGTACGGTTATTGTGAAGTTTATTGCACTTTTTACTGCGGCCACTTTTTTGTGGTAGCATTCTTTTGCTCTATTTTCTCCCTTTCCTTTTGTGTGTGTGTGTTTCGTTAAGCCTGAGGGAGGAGAAAAAGACTAACAAAAAGGCCGGTACACTCGTCACTACGTACACACGCCTCGTTTGTTTTCGCAGCGGTTTTCCCTATCGCGGAGCCGGCGCGCGCTCACAAGGGCGTCGACGTGTCTCTGCCGTCGCTCGGCGGCGGCGTGCAGCGTCATCGGCGCGCCGGTTGTGGGCGCGCGCTAAAGGCCGAGTCGTCGGCGGCGTGCTGGGCCCAACCTGGGCGGTGCTCTGGCGCACAAAAGGAGAGACTCCATCTGCTCGATGAGAAGCTCCACCCGCGAGGGCGGTCGGCGCCGAATCCGGCTCCCTGGGGCCCCCTCGGCCGTTTTCTTTTCTTTGTTTCTTGTGCACGCTAATACCCGTTTTCTTTTTATTTTATTTTTCGAAGCGCAACTTTATCGCTTTTGCTCCCTCTTCTATTTCGCGTCACTGCGGCGGCGCACTTCGTGTTTTTCTTTCTCTATTTGCTTCTTCTCTCTCTCCACTACTCCTGTTCCTTCGCTGCGCCGCGTGCCGAGAAGCCTTCCTCTTCGCTTTCGCGCCTCGTGCGCGTGGACCTGCTGGCTATTGGAGTTGCTCCTCGTATCTTCCGCATGCTGCAGCGATTGTGCTCGGGCAAGATAAGACCGCGCTCTTTCTTGCTGGCCTGTGCCACAGTTTCCTTACACGACGCGCGTTACGCTATAGTTTTACCGGTGAACTCGAAACGCTTGATGAGATTATGTGGTCGGTCAGCGTGACGTGACAGTACCCACGAAGATTTATGGCCGTTATACGCAACTCTTACTGTACGCGCTACTATAGGCACCAGTGCCGCAACTGCCACGGACTGGAAAGCGCAAAGGGGGAACGGGAGCTATGTACAGGGCCAAAAGTATATGGCATTGTGCTCGTTGTTTGAGTCGCATTAGCGATTCATCTGTGGCACGGTGTGAATAACGAGTGTGCACGCTGGTATACAGGCAAGGTATCCTTCAAACCATGGATTACCTTAAGAGACTAAAGCGGGTTTACTTTATACCTATATCTGCCGAGTGACATCTGCGGTGAAAACGTCTCGCAAAACGGGAGGAATTCGCGTCGCTCCAGGTGCGTTAGCCAGTCCGCTGCAGCGGACTCGGCAGGTCACAGCCGAGCGCATTCGAAAGACTGAAACATAGCACGAAGTTTATCTGCGCACCTTCTTTCTCTTCTTTTTCCTCAATAACAAGCACGTGCACGCGCCGATTCAACCGAATGTCTATACGCGCCCGCTCTCACACAGGCAGACGAAACGAATTAGGGGTGGCTGGGGCGTCGTACCGTGTGATCAGCGGCGCGGACAGGACGCGAGCGCAGGAAGACGACGACGCCTGCCGCCGAGGGGGAGAACGACGATTCGCACAAAACCACCCCGAAGTAGAAGAGGCAGGCACGGCTGATACACGCGGCCAGAACCAGATGGGCACCGCGCAGGCGCACGGATAATAACAGGGGCAAGCCTTCTGGCAGCGAGGTGGAAGGAGGAGGAGAGAGAGACGCGCAGCATGAGCAAGACGACGGCGGAGGGCGAGAGCACGGCCCCTTGCTCGCACGCGAGGGCCATCTCATTAAATCGCGGAAAAATGGGGCTGCCTGCAATCCATCATTTCGGGGACGGCCGCGGCGGCGGCGGCGTTCTTCGCCTCGCGGGCCAGCGCATCACGTCGTGGCGACCCCCCCCCCCACCTCCTACCCTGACCCTCTCCCCTCTCTTTCCTATCAGCTGCCTGTGCAACGTAGTGTCCCCCTCCTCCATGCACCTCACCGGTGTCTCGGCGTTCCTGCTGCTGCCGCTGATGCAGAGTGCCGCTGCCGCCTGAGAGGGACTGCCCACATAGCAGCAGCAGCAGCAGCAGCAAGGGCATAGCAGGCAGCGTGGTGAAGCGCGCCGCAGAGCGAAGAGTCTTGCGGGTGATTTTAGCGACCGAGGATTTCAAAGAAGCATCGCCACTCTCTCCCCCCCCCCACCCCCCAGCCCCCTAGGCCTCACTGGCGCGCGCATGCCACCAAAACCACAGGCACGCCATGCCACCGCCAAGTATTGGGGTCGTCGAATTTTCTTTACTTTCTCGAATGGCTGCTGCGGCGGAGACCTCCTGTGCATCTATGGTGAGGAGGAGGACCCTGGCATACCGATTCGCGAGAAGTGCGGCTACCCCCGAAAAAAAAGGAAAAAAAAAAAGGTTTCTTCAGCCACGTCAATGGCTGCACTATAGCGTCAGAACCCACGATGCTGCCGACATAAACAATGCCCTGTTTTGAAATTACCAGTTGGCATAAGCTATCCGTTTTGTTATCTATCTATCTATCTATCTATCTATCTATCTATCTATCTATCTATCTATCTAATCGTTGGGTTGACTGATTACGTCTGTCCGTGATGTTTTTTTTTTTTTTTGTGCCATCTGAAAACTTTCAGATTCGAAAAAAGGAATCACTTTACGATTTGAAAATGACATCTTCATGCCTGTTTTAGTTTTACAGTCGCTTCGGGTGTCATGTTGGTACTCGAAATTCGTGGGTTCGATCCCAGCCATGGTGGTCACATTTTTTTATGTAAGCGAAATGCTTGAGCCTCGCGTAGCTATGCGTCTAATCGCACGTGTTACATTGATTATTATAGGTTCGCGTACGTGTGGCCATTAAGCTCTCAAAAATTAGCTGTAAGGGATCAGCTGCGTTTCGAAGATTTCTTTATCAGGCAGAGTTTTTTCACCCGCAGCTGACAGGTAGAAAATTAAGCTACAAAGGAGCGCTTGATACACCAGATAGTGGCACTTCGACCTGAAGGAATCGAGAAATATTCCTTATGGTAAACTAAAACAATTGCGAGTGGTTGAAAAAGAGCGAACCGACGAAACACATTTTTTTTTTCTTGGTAGGGGGGGGGGGCGGTGATGACAAAAGAACTAATTCCACGCATAAACAAAAAATTTTCAGTTCCCGCGTCCAGCAGTCTCATATAGGTTGCCGAGAGCAAACTCTCCATTCCGGGCGATCAATCTACCAAGGAAGTTCGACCGTTGTCCGTCAGAGGCTTGTCTGCCCTTCGTCGTCGTCTTTCGTGGCGGCTCAGCGCAGCCTTTCGTTTCCTTCTTTCTCATTTTCTCTCTCACTCTTTCTTTCTCATTCCCAGTACAGCTCTCCTTCGTAACGCCACTCTTTGTTGTTTTCTGGAACCCTCTTCCTCTCTACTCGTCTCTCTTTTTTTTTTTTTTTTGCTCTCCCCGCAACAGGCACGCTATCCTTCGTGCATAATTTTTTCTGATCTTTTGTTTCTTTCTCGTCTTCTCTCCGTCGCTGGCGTGCCTCCTACGGCTGTGGGAGAGTGGCGCTCCTACGACCTTCCAGAAGCAAGCCGGGACTCGCTCGCCCCTCGCCTGGGAGGAGCATTGACCACTCTTGAATGGATGGATCGCCTGTCACTCAAACGCGAGGATTTGCATAGAGTCAAGCCTCCCTCCGCCTAGGAGTAGAAAAAAAAGAAAGGAAAGGTTAAGCCCTCTCCATGGCTCTGTCTCCTCTCACCCAACCTTTCCAGCGGCCTCGCTCCTCTCGCTGAATGTTCTCTCTCACCCTCTACCCTCCGCTTCGAACTTAGCCCTGCGTTTTGCTTTTTGTCGTGTTCGACTGGGCGCGCGCGCGGGCGCATGTGTTTCTCTTTCGTCCAGCGGCGCCAGCTCGATCCACTTCGATTGTTTTGCCACCACTACTGCCAGCAGTGGAGTTCCTTTTCAGTGCTGCCCCTCTCTTTCTTTTATCCTTTCATGTTCTCTAACGTCACCGTGTGCCTTCACCCACGCTGAGTTTTCTCTCTTGGCCAACGCCGCAAAAGAACTTCGTGCCGTGAGGTTGAGAGAGGGGAAGCAAGGGACGGGGGGGGACGTGCGCCAGCACCAAATGTTGGGACTGCCTTGTCGTATCGCCCGGGTTGCGACGAAAACAATGCGTGGGGATCAATGCGTCCCCCGCTCGATTTCCACCACTTCCTTCCTTGTGTGTATGTGTATGTGGTGGCCGGACGGGAGGGGGGGGGATGCTTTTTTCCATTTGTTCTAATTCCTTTTTTTTTGTCTCCTTTAAGTTTTTTTCTGCTTGTCACTTCTATTCATATGTGTCATTCCATTGTGTCTGCATGTTGTGGCCGATAGTTCGTGCTGTCGTGCGGGGCAACTTCATCGGAATCAAACTCGGTCGCCGTTCGCTTACGTGACGAACTGTGTGCGATTCCAGGGGCCTAATTGATTGCATCGTACAAAACAAAAGGACTAAACAAAGCTTTCAAAACGGTCGTATCGTGGAACGGTGAAGAAGCGGTGAGCGAAAGATAGCGGCCGTTCGACGTTCCCAGCGGCCACCGATTTCAGCGATCATGCACTGCGTTATTAATAATGCAGGCACATGCTATCGACTCGTCTATGCACTAGCGCGCATCGTGCATCGGCGACGCGGTATTGCGCGTTCGCAAATATACCGGTTTCTCGATCCCTCTCCCGGCTTGCCTGCTCGCGTATTGGTTTACGATTATTATCCGTAGCAATTTTAGAAAGCAATCGAGGTTGGCCAGCTTACTCGTCGGGTTTCTTTGCGAAGTGTGGGGCTTCCATTGCGCCGAGATTTTATTTCGTCACGGTAAAAAAAAATGGTGCTCTTTGTGTATTCATTTCACTCGAGGGCAACAAGCAATCATCTATACTGACTGCTTTTCCTTTAATGCGTACATCATGCCTCTAATTTTGCGGTAAGTGTTTTGCGTAATGTGTGCCCTACTGGGCAAGCAGCAGAAGGTTGTTGTTGATTTGTGCGCGTGCCTAATTGCATGTACGTCCTCTGAAATCTGCACTTTGATTGATTTGATTGATTGATTGATTGATTGATTGATTGATTGATTGATTGATTGATTGATTGATTGAGGAGTTTACCGTCCCTAAATTTCTGCACTTTCTGATTCCTCAGCACGCATCCGGATTGAGAAGGGAGAAAAATTAAGCCGTTCACAGTATAGCTTGTAGTGTTGTTTTCTCGGGCTGTCATGTAAAGCTGGGAATACCGATGTAATATTACTAAAGCAATGTTTATTAGCATCACCGCAGCATTTGGAAAATAGCCGGAACATGCAATACATATACGAGATATTTTTCTTCACTACCACTTTTGAAATAACCGCCCTGTGCTGACTAACTATGCGTGCGCTGTGCGTATTAGGCTACTCACGTAATTCTGTTACCTTAATTATTTCTACTTGCAGGTCCACATGAATTGAACCATGTTTTAATCACGATATTTCTTTTGTTTGCGCGAGGTTCCTGTAAGCATATATATGGGGTAACGTACATCACCATTGGCCACTGAGCTCGTGAAAGGTTACTTTGTTGTAGTACGAACATGCTGTGCGGTAAAAGCAACCTAAGTTCCCAGGTTGGGCAGAGCGAAGCGGTGGTTCTGTGGGCTTTGATCACCTTAAATATACATGTTCATGCTTTTATTTTTTTTTCTCTCTCTGTTCCATTATTTGTCATGTTCCCATTTCTTCCTCCGCCAGTGCAGGGTAAGGAACTGAGTATAACGTTCCGGTCAGTCTATCTCCTGTGGCTCCCTTTTTCCTTTCACTAAGTCAACATCTGCATGTTCCTTTACCCATCTCTCTATCTTTCTTCTTTATTGTAATGAGCCACACATGTTCACAATTATGCTATCGTATTTACTGGCATACTGCCGGCACTGGCTAATGCTGTCTATTCAGTACAGTACAGATTCAGTTCGGTGCCTACGCTGCAATTTAGCTAAATTATAGCCGCTCGCATTTGTTGCCTCATAACAACGGCATTTCAAGCTAATCTTTGGCACATTTAGCTAATGCGTGCTAATGTCACTTAGCTAGTCCCCTGTTACAACGGCGTCGTTGTAATAGGGGACTAGCTCTCTCTCTCTCTCTCTCTCGCTTTCTCTTTCGTAGTTGCGTCTTTGATAATTGCACATACATAGCAATTTTATAGATAACTGCGAAGGTGTTAGCCTAGTTTGTAGCCCGGCTTGCTAGTCCAGTTGGCATTAGTGACCAAAAAAACAGGCAGGTCAATCGCATGCAGAAACTACGAGCCTCGGTGAGGCCCGCCGGCGTTCACGCGCGGAGCTGATGTGCGCGGATTTCACGGCGGCGCAGTGATGACGACTTGTCGATCACCGCGTCTTCTTCACGCTCGCATTATTAAAGAAAAAAAAAAGAAGAAGAATAAACCGCGGCGCGCTTTCAGCGCGCGCCTGTATAACGGCGTTTCGGGCCAGCGGCCGCGAACAAATGGCGCTCATTACTGCCATTAGGGCCAGGCGCGCGCACCGCTGTTGGGCGCCGTGAAGAATCGCTCGGCGCAGCCCCCAAATGATCGGATTACTCTCCCCGGCGGCGCACGCTAACAGGTGCTGCCGCCCTCTGAAGCACGTGTAAACAAAGATTAAGTCGTCTATTTAGATTTCGCCGAGGGCCCACCGCACTGTAATTAATAACTGACTTCATCCGCGCGACGTAATTAAATAGCCATTCCCTCAGAGTGGCGGTTTCCTCTGTGCGTCGTCTTCGGAGAGGCCTTTTTTTTTTAAAGTTACTTTCTTTCTTTTTTTTTTTTTGCCTTCTCAGCTGCGTGGGTCTATAAACGCAAGCTGGCTGCGCCAAGTCTTTTGAGACTCGAAATATTCCACCGCGTGACCCATGGCAAGCGCTAGCGAAAGCGCGGAGTTTAGGGGCACGTACGGGTATATATTCTTAGCAACGTGGTTAATAATTGTTCTTTTTTTTTTCTTTCTTCGTGGTTTCACTCATTCCCCCTTGATGACTCTCACAAACAAGTGTAAACTGTAGCCGTAAGAGCGACGTAGTCTTGTTTCCCCTTTGCTACAGAAAATCCGTCATTGAGTGTTAATGGCGACAGCGGTGGTCGGTGTTTCTATAGATCCGCTAATAAACGGCGGATACAGCCCGGAAAGGTTGTTTATGTTAGACACGTTGTAAACACTGCCAATTGAATGCACTTAGGACTCACTTAGTGTTATCATTGTGATTAATGGTAATGCTGCGAAAATGGCTCACCAAAGCTAAGCGATACTTCTGCATGCCAGCTAATAAACTGCACGGAGGGGATCGGTGTAATGGTTACAGCATGAGTGCATATTAAATGCGAAGCATTTCTTAGTGAACTTTAATGACTTTGAGCGTATCTATCTATCTATCTATCTATCTATCTATCTATCTATCTATCTATCTATCTAGCCGCTTGCGTTTCGGTGCTCTCATGGTCAACCCCTTAACATGGCGTGAACCAAATTTAGCGTGGGAGGGTAAGATGGTTTGACAAATATATACGCGCTGGTCAACACATGAATAATGCCACGATCTCGTCACGTACATTGTCAAACACTTTCCGCCAGACAGCGGCACATACCCACGGGTGGGTATGTGCCGCTGGTATGCGGGTATATATGTACCACAGGTGTGCCACAGGTGATTGACACTAAGTATCTACCCAGTACAACGACAACACACACGACGTGCGAGCGTTAAGAAATACCCGGCCTCGTTAGCGTCGACCCAACGAATGCGAGGAATAAATTTCAGGGTCCCAGTTGGAATCGAACCCAATTATTCTGCGTGGCAATGAAGTATTTTACCACAGAGCTACGCCTCGTCTCGGAATTACCTTTCGAATAGACGCTAATCTATACGTGAAACGTCAATAGTGGTTGCAGTGCTGCCTACCGAATTTTATAAACATTACATATGCACTCCTTTGATACAGCCGTCACGTTGTGTTAACGTCAATTGTGGTTAGTTGCCATGCGCTGAAGTTGATTTATGTAGCAGTGTCCAGGGCCAGCATACTAGCGAGCGTCAGCGCTTCATATCAGCTGCTGGTGTTGCCAATACGCATGTTCGAGTTGGCATCGTTGATTTATATGTGGGATTTAACGTCCCAAAACCACCATATGATTACGAGAGACAGTGGAGGGCTCCGCAAGTTTCGACCACCTGGTGTTCTTTAACGTGCACCCGAATCTGAGCACATGGGCCTACAACATTAGAGTTGGCATCGTTTGACAAGTGCAAACAACTGGTTATATAAACATCTGTAACTCGTCAACATATGTCTATGCGTGCAACATTTGTACATATATTTAGCGCCCTTTCATGACGTGTCGCCCAATAAAAAGATATCGCAGCACGGTCACCTTCCCTTCGCATACCGTCGATTCCCAGGTATACGTGGGATCTGCTGAATTTTTCCTGTCGTAATATATTAAATAAACTTCACCTGACCTTTTCTGTGTATGCGAGACTGGGTTTTCGTGCCACTCGTATTCGTCCTTGCTTTTTTTTAAACCCGCCATTGGCAACAAAGTGTGTCTCCTCCAATAATCTTTCTTCGGCTATCTAATTAATACAAGGCGACTAAGAGGATGTTTTCATTTCTTTACTTGGCCATTTCTGTTGCGTTATATTTATCACAGTTTATTTCTCTGAAGTGCCGGTGAACACTTTGCCACTTGTTATACAAGATTCACCTAGGCAAGGCTATAACGACGCGTATGGCTAATTTGAACTAAATAACGCAAGCGTTTTATTCACTAAACATATTAGATGTTTTTCCCATGCCAGAGAGTGTCCACTACGGGCATCACAAGAATAGGCCATATATCAGTGTAGTATAAGAGAAAAACCGAATAGTTCAAGACCATGATAACCCCCCCCCCACACACACACACACATATATATATATATATATATATATATATATATATATATATATATATATATATATATATATATATATATATATATATATATATATATATATATATATATATATATATATATATATATATATATATATATATATATATATATATATATATAGTCGTGAAATAAAGGTGCACCATCGGGAAAATTGGATACTTTTTTCACTCTACGTTTCAGCCGTGGCACGGCCTTCGTCAGCAGGACGTCCCTAAACTACATGCATCACAGTCGTCTGTCCCCGATGTATGTAGTACTATTATAGTACCAGCACTATCGGACCAGAAAAGGTTGCCACGTTAAGCTGGCTGGGCGTAACCTCCTTAGTTCAAGCAAGGTTTAGCGAGCATTGGGCCGCAGTGCCATGAAAGTGGCGGTGAAAGGTGGGAACTAGACACGAAGCGCAGACCGTATACCAGAATGTGCGTGTGCCGCTCCTCTAGTCCGGCCGTGCCACCTCTTGTTTAGTCCTTGGAACGTCCGCTGGATAGCGGTACTTCTATATGAAGAATATATAACGAATATATGATGAAAAGATGCGAGTGTCCACTATATGGACGGATGGGCGGAAAGACAGACAGATATCATGACAGACAGACAGGCAGGAAGACACAGGATTGACGGATGGTAGCACGGACATACGCATGGACGTATGGATAGATGGATGGTCGCGCGGACGGATGCGTGGATACTTCGCCACACTCATCATCATTCACTCCGCGGATATACCGTAATTTTTTTATGCTTGTAACCTACGTTCGTTAACTGCAACATTGTAACATATGTGGTGAAAAACAAACACGATCTTTTTTTTTTTCATTTTTGTACGTATATTTTTTCTCAATCCGCTGAATTTTTTCTGCCCCCAATCGCCCTTGCAAGCGACAATGTTATATCATAATGCGATGTGACGTTAAGTGCATGACATAATGACGTCTGAGGAGCTGAGTAGTTATGAAGATTGGTGATGTTGCAATGACGTCACAGATGGCGTCATAATGACGTTTTCTGCAATGATGTAACGTTTCACAATCAGCAGCCGTGATGACGCCGACAGTCCCTTCTCGCTTTCGGTGTGTCATGTATAAGGCTTCCAGCTTGAGAAAAAAAAGAAAATCTTTCATATACGTAAATATTTGTGGCATTATTTCAATGTGACCCGTATGGCAGATAACACGGATTTGTGATTTCACATTAATGCGGTACGTCGGTTAGCGCCATAGAGGCCAACCTGCGCGTCTCTTGCGCAGGAACGCTTCAAGAGCAGTGCGCTCCCCTGCGCGGCCGGGCCAGCTATGATGACTAATCTCTGCGTAATCACGGGCATATATCCCACACAGCGCCGCCCGCGTTGTGCCAAGCAAGTCGAGGCGACGACTGAGTTGGGCCGTGCACGCGGAGTGCTTCACTTCGCGCGGTGACTCAGACTTGTGCTCCCACATACCCGCAGGAGTCCGTTGCAAAAACGGGGTAATCATGGCCGAACGCATACGCGTGGCCTGATTGTGTGACGCGAAAATGCGACGCATTTCACAATCTCGCATTCCGCGCCTTGCCTCCCCGTATCCAAGCTGTTCGGCCCGCTTCTTCGCCCGCGCGGCATTGGCTCTCAAGCGCTAGTGTGTACACCGTGGCGGTTGTCAGGCTGTCTCTTTGCAAATTGTGACCTGCACCGCGCACCTTTTCCCTGTACAGTACTGGTATAGTACTTGCTAATGACCCCGTGGGTGGGCAAATTAAACCTTATTCAAATGAGCGACGCCGCTGTTATTAACGAATGCGCCGGTCATGGCGAAGCCGGCTGCAGCGACTCGCCCGCGAAGGCTTGTACGTGCAAACTCACCCTTCAAGCTCACTGGGTGACGTATATGTGTACGGTGTGTGCTGAGCAGACGGTTACGGTGTTTTGCCCTGCGTTGATTGCATGCAAATTCATTTGAACCCAGCTGTGTCACTCAAGCGTGCATGAGGAGTCGGGATAAAGTGTTTTGACGCGATATCAGAGAGCATGCGCTGTGACATCGAATGCGTCAGCGATTTCAAATTCTATGCAAAGAAATAAAGGCAGTAAAGAGAAGGAGGAGGTGGAGATGTGGACGAGAAGAGCGTGCATACATAATTGGCTATAACACGAAATGGCTGTATCCAGTTGAGAGACTGTAAATACGAAGAATTCAGGGAGATATTAGTAATATCGGAGGTTTCATGCCACAAAACCATGGTACGATTATGAGAGATGCCGTATAGTGAATGGCTCCGGAAATTTGCACGACGTTGTGTTCCCCAACGTGCGCTGATATCACACACTATACACAGGCCTCCATCAAAATGCGACCGTCACGTAATTGAGGGAGAGAGCGAGAGAAAGAATGAAATTGGTGCTCTTTCATGCAAAGGCGCTATACTGTTGTGCCTCGCCCAAGTTCCACGTGGTCTTCGCGGCCTGCTGGCACCTGGCAGCTGTTGATGAGTCAACCCTGCACCGGGACGGCGACGGACGCGGACAATCTGGAAAAACCACGTCGCCGGCTCCTCTTGACACAAAAGTCGTTGGCCAAGCTTTTGTCAGCCGCCGAGAGCAACACTCCGAAGCAGCGTCGACCCAGCAGCTGTACGGGGTATTCTGCCTTGCTTGAGTCAACCTGGCTGCATCAGGGAGCGACTTTGCGCATGGGATTCCACGTCATCTCACTGTGGTGCCACGCTGGCGCGTGGGGTCTCCCTCACCAAACAGCGAACTGGGCATGTCTTGCCCCTTTCCTAGGTTCAGAGGGAGGCGGTGTTTGGCTTTCCCTCTTCGGGGACGGAGAGGAAGACGACGATCTCATTGGAGTATCCTGCGCATAAATTTTCTTTGCAAGGGATCTTGGGAAGGCGGACGATGTATAAAAACGCTAGCGCAGAGGCGCTCGTGTGTGATTCTCTTTTCATGTTGTACCACGCTACCATGTAAATACTGTATATAAACATTTTTTTCTCCTTCTCCGGCTTCTCTACTCGTCCTCTCCGGGGACTCGGATGGCCCGAGTCCGCACCACGCTACCCAAAGGCGCAACAGTGGCTGGCAGCTTATGGGATTCGCCTGCGTCGGCTGCATCGAAGTGGTGAGTGCCGCGTGTTTGCTCTTCTTTTCGCCAGACTCGTTAGCGCAGATGGTCGGTAACGTGGTAGGGTGATTTTGGTAAATTTTGATTCGCAGACCAAGAATTGGGTGGCTCGTGGGCAAAATTACCTTAGAAGAGAAACGGTGTGCATATCTAAGATGGAGAAGTTTAAGGTCCAAGAACTCCTCGAAATTTGTCAGGAGCTGAATATTTCGGTCGGCTCGGTTAAAAGAAAACAACAAATTTTGGAGCACTTGGGAAAAGAGGAAGTGAGTTTAGAAGAGGCCATTGAGGCCAGAGAAACCATTTTGGCAAAGAAAGAGGAGCGTGAGCGCTTAGCCCGTGAACAAAGAGAGGAGGAAATAAGGAGGGATCGCGAGGATAAAGAACATGAAATCCGTCTGAAAGAACTGGAGCTTCGTATGTCCGTGGGAAATCAAAATTCAGGGGGTGGAGAATCAAAGATAAAGGATCTAATCCACACCTTCAAGGCGGGTGACGACATTGCATTATACCTCGTGCATTTTGAGCGAGCATGCGAAAATGCAGGGTTTAGTAGGGAGACTTGGCCACAAAAACTGATATGCGTACTACCAGGCGAAGTGTCCGATGTTATCGCAAGAATGAATAAAGAGGACTCCGAGGTGTATGACAGGGTAAAGGCTGCATTGCTACGAAAATGTCGCCTATCGACAGAGGCTTTCCGCCTGCGGTTCAGGCACTCTAAGAGGGGCAACGAATCTCATTCAGACTATGCCTACCAAATTAGAGCCAACTTTGAAGAGTGGCTCAAAAGCGCGCAAGTCTATGGCAACCATGACAAGGTCATTGAGTTGATGGTACTTGAGCAGTTTTACCGGGGAATTCCCGAGGAGGTAAGGCTTTGGGTGCAGGATAGGATGAAAGACGTAGACATGAACAGGGCAGCAGAACTCGCCGAAGATTACTGCTCACGCCGTAGTCTCCGCAACACACCACGAACTTCGGAAAAAAATGAAAAGGTAGAAAGCTGGTCGGGAAACCAGGGACGCAAGAGGTTTGCAAGAAATAACTGGAAACCCGAAAATTCCAAGTTATTAGACAATCAGCAGGGAAAGGACAGTGAGGGGACTAAGGCGGCACCTTCATCAGGTTCAAAGGCGCCTGGTGACATAGCGCATGCGTTAGAAGCGCGGAAGCCAGTTGTTTGCTACAGCTGCGGAGAAAAGGGCCACATGGCCAGGAGCTGTAAGAGGCACATGGCATTTGCCACAATTCAGGAGTCAGAGGATAGCTTAAAGCTGTTGAAGCCTTACATGAGGACACTCTCAGTGAACGGCCGAATGTGTAGGGTATTGAGGGACTCGGCGGCCACAATGGATGTAGCGCATCCAAGTTGCGTATCTTCCGAAGACTATATAGGAGAGTGTGCCTGGATTCGGCAAGTGGCAGAAAAGCAAAGCGTCTGCCTACCGATAGCGAGGGTTGTAATCGAGGGCCCTTTCGGCCAATTGTGTACGGAAGCAGCAATTTCAGCCAACCTTCCGGAGCACTTCCCTTACCTATTTTCAAATAAGTCTGAGGAAATGTTAAAAACACGTGGAGAATCATTTGCCACCGAAATAGCTTGCATGGCCCTTACCCGTTCGAAGGCGCGCGAGCTGACGCAACAGCTGAGCAGCTCACCCTCTGGGGAACAGACGTCCGAGGGCAGTGTAGGAAAACCTGAGGTAGTTGCGACGGAAAATGAGTCTGCCATGCGAGTTGTCGAGACGGAAACTGGGGCTATGGTCGACAACAGCGAGGAAATATCTCTAACGCCCGAAAACGAGGACTTGGTGACAGGCTCGGTGTTAACACCCGCGTCCACCAGTTGGTGTCAGCTAGCCAGAACCGACCGTGCAACGCTAGTGGTCGATCAAAAGGCGGATCTCGCACTCTCTATGCTGCTAGATGCCATACATAAGGAAGGTAACTCTAGGAAGAACGTTTCGTTCTACACCCAAAACGAGGTGTTGCATCGCAGGTATGAGAACGCTAAAGGGCGGGTCTACAACCAAGTGGTAGTTCCACTAAAATACCGGCGGAACATTCTCGACCTGGCCCACAGCAACGCCTGGGCGGGCCACTTAGGTATAAAGAAAACGAAAGCTAAGCTGGCTCAGGAGTTCTACTGGCCCGGGTGCTGGAAGGATGTAGAGATGTTTGTCCGTGGATGCGACACTTGTCAGCGGATAGGAAAATCAACAGACAAATGGAAGGCACCAATGAAACTAGTGCCAATAGTCACAGAACCCTTCCGTCGGCTCGTGATTGACATCGTGGGGCCTCTGCCTCCATCTAAATCAGGATATCGGTACGTCCTGACCGCGCTGTGCGTTGCCACCAAGTTCCCGGAGGCAATCGCACTGAAAGAGTTGAGTTCAGTATGCGTGGTGGACGCATTGTTGTCTATTTTTTCTCGGGTGGGTTTTCCCTCGGAGATACAGTGTGACAACGGAAGTGTGTTCACAAGCTGCCTTACGACTACATTCCTAGAACGCTGCGGGATAAAAATCGCGCATAGCTCTATTCACCATCCACAGTCGAACCCTGTGGAACGCATGCACTCGGTCATGAAACGCGTTTTGCGAGCTTTGTGCTTTGAGCATAAAAGTGACTGGGAGGGGTGTATACCAGCTGCGATGTTTTCTCTGAGGTCGGCCCCACACGAGAGTACGGGTTTTAGTCCGGCTGAACTTGTCTACGGCAGGAACTTGAGAGGTCCGCTGCACTTAATACGAGAGTCATGGACTGGATATGGGGAGGACCCTAATGTGGTTTCCTATGTACTGGATTTATTGGGGCGACTGGGGACTACACGCGAAGTGGTGGAGAGCAACATGCGCGCAGCACAGGCGCTTTCCAAGGCCCGTTACGATAAGTCAGCTCGAAAGCGAGTCTTTAGAGTGGGCGATGAGGTGATGCTGTTGTGCCCTTCAAGAAAAAACAAGCTGGACGTACAATGGGAGGGACCAGCGACAGTGTTGTCAGTGCTTTCAGACACCAACTACGAGGTAAAGTGGGGCCGGAAATGCCCCAAAGTGTATCACAGTAACCTAATGAAACCCTACATGCGACGAAAAGCAGTAGTAAACCTTGCACTCAATGTTCCTGAGGATGAGGGCGCGGAAATCCTTTGTCTTTCCGATGGCACGGTCAGCAGCACATTGTCCGATAGGGTAGACACAGGGAACACCCTAAGTAAGGCTCAAGAGGAAGATTTAGAGCTTTTAGTACAGGAATTCGCTACCGTTTTCTCCGAGAAGCCAGGCAAAACGGATGTGATTAAGCACGACATTGAGCTGACGGTTAACAAGCCGATCAGCTGTAAGCCGTATCGGGTGTCACCTAGACAGAGAGAGATACTAGAGGCCGAAATTCGCCGCATGATCGACCTAGGTGTTATCATCGAAGCAGACAGTGATTTCACCTCGCCTTTGATTTTGGTTGAGATTCCGGGCCGTGATCCAAGGCCATGCGTGGACTATCGCCGCCTGAACTCTGTAACAGTCGACCAGACTTACCCTATTCCTAACATTGAAGAGAGGGTAGAGACAGTGTCTAAGGCGAAATACATTTCTACGTTAGACCTTGTTAGGGGGTATTGGCAGGTCCCTTTGACAGAGCGCGCGAGTCGATACGCTGCTTTTATCTCACCCCTGGGCACTTTTCGTCCTTTGATGATGAGCTTTGGGCTCAAGAACGCGCCGTATTGTTTCAGCCGCCTGATGGATAAGGTTCTCCACGGGCTCGAGAAATTTGCGCTGCCTTACCTAGACGATGTGGCGATATTTTCGGACAAATGGGAAGACCATGTTGAACACCTTCGGATGGTTTTGGAACGGGTCAAAAATGCAGGTCTTACGGTAAAGAGAGAGACATGTCATTTGGGCTGTGCTGAAGTAAGCTATTTAGGGCACATTGTAGGAAATGGGCGTCGTCGACCGTCCGAACTCAAGGTAGCCGCGGTGGTCGGTTATCGTCGTCCCAGCACTAAGACCGAGATGAGAGCATTCCTCGGCCTCACAGGTTACTATCAGCATTACGTCCCGAATTACTCCGAGATTGCCAGCCCTTTGACAGATAGTTTACGCAAGACCGAACCTGTGAACATTCAATGGGACTCTAAAAAGGAAGACGCTTTTCAGAAGCTGAAGCACGCATTGAGTGAGAAACCCGTCTTGAGGGCACCGGATTTTGCACAACCTTTCACTATTCAGTGTGATGCAAGCGAACGCGGTTTAGGAGCAGTGCTATGTCAGACGGACCAGAGTGGAGAGGAGCGGCCGGTTTTGTATTTGAGTCGCAAATTGAGCAGCAGGGAAGAGGCTTATAGCACTTCGGAAAAAGAATGTGCTTGCATTGTTTGGGCCGTACGAAAACTAGGCTGCTATGTTGCTGGCTCTAAGTTTATTATAGAAACTGATCACTCTCCACTAACCTGGTTACACCAAATGTCACCTAAGAATGGTCGTTTGCTCAGATGGAGCATAGCACTGCAGCAGCACAATTTCGAGGTGCGCTACAAGAGAGGTGGCCTTCATACAAATGCAGACGCCCTAAGTCGAGCGTTTTGACTCGTCAAAAGACGCGGAAGGTTTGTTTGATTTTTTTGTTTACCTTTACCTAGTTTATGTGTACTTTTTTTTTTCAATGTGTTACAGTGAGGGCGTAGAGAAATTTTTCACTGACTCCCTCGTTGTCCCGAGCTCTACAGTTTGCTTGTTTAGCTTGATTATAATGTTATCTCGATTCCAAATGGAGTTACGTATGAAAGAGTTACTGGACACTTGTCCCGATTGGTATGCACATTGTTTCCTTGAGCTTAAGTTATTAAGATAAGATGTTTGCTTTGTAAAATCGGAGGCCTGGCGATGAGAGTGGCGTGCGCGCGGTGCTTGTCGCATTGTGTGTGGTTGACAAAGGTCGTTTCTTGGAGCTTGTCACCCACTTTTCACCGAAGCGGGGCGCAGAGGCCAGCTCTTGGAGCATTCCAGTTTGACCAGGCCCTTCGAGAAAGCAAGAGCCTTGCCGGAACGTCGCCGACATCGACCCGGCCGAGCTGCATGGAACAACTCGACCTCCCGATGTATCATCTGGCGGCGGGGGTGCTGTTGTGCCTCGCCCAAGTTCCACGTGGTCTTCGCGGCCTGCTGGCACCTGGCAGCTGTTGATGAGTCAACCCTGCACCGGGACGGCGACGGACGCGGACAATCTGGAAAAACCACGTCGCCGGCTCCTCTTGACACAAAAGTCGTTGGCCAAGCTTTTGTCAGCCGCCGAGAGCAACACTCCGAAGCAGCGTCGACCCAGCAGCTGTACGGGGTATTCTGCCTTGCTTGAGTCAACCTGGCTGCATCAGGGAGCGACTTTGCGCATGGGATTCCACGTCATCTCACTGTGGTGCCACGCTGGCGCGTGGGGTCTCCCTCACCAAACAGCGAACTGGGCATGTCTTGCCCCTTTCCTAGGTTCAGAGGGAGGCGGTGTTTGGCTTTCCCTCTTCGGGGACGGAGAGGAAGACGACGATCTCATTGGAGTATCCTGCGCATAAATTTTCTTTGCAAGGGATCTTGGGAAGGCGGACGATGTATAAAAACGCTAGCGCAGAGGCGCTCGTGTGTGATTCTCTTTTCATGTTGTACCACGCTACCATGTAAATACTGTATATAAACATTTTTTTCTCCTTCTCCGGCTTCTCTACTCGTCCTCTCCGGGGACTCGGATGGCCCGAGTCCGCACCACGCTACCCAAAGGCGCAACAATACCTAGTTTTACAGCGAAGGCTGTCATAAGGTGACAACAGCCGTTAGTGGCGCTGTATGATGTTGTCTGCCGCTGCCACCGAACACCATAGCACAAAATATATATTAGAAAAAATTAAACGAAAAAAATAGGCTCAGATAGAATTTGGACCCGGTCCCTATATATGACGACACATGGCCTGATATTGAAGGTGTTGTGGGATGACCAAGGACGTTCTATAGAACCTCGGGAGTGGCAGTCCGGGCCGCCGCCAACAAGAGCAAGTGAAGCCGCCGGCGGCCATATTGCAATAGGAAAAACAGGGTGGAACCACCATAGACCGCAATAGAATACGCGCGTTGCGCACTATTGCGGCACAAAGGAATTCTAGTATATATTGGGTGTTTTAAGAAATGTGCCTGCAGATGCTCCAGATCAAGGGGAACGCCACATTTGCTCGCTTCTTTGATATATGTGCTTGTGTGTGTGTCGGCAGATTACCAGAGAACATATATAAGCAAGTTGAAATAATCACAGGTAAAGTTAGAAAAGAGAGGTAAACTGGGAGTCACCAGTTTTGGGTAAAAGAGAGGTAAACTTGGGAGTCACCTGTAATTAAACTGGTGACTCCCAAGAAGTAAACTGGGAGTCACCAGTAATCATTCTAGAGTTATCGAATTCTAACCAGTTTACAGGCGGAACCAAAACCGAATCACCGATGTCACGTGCAAAAGACAAACTCATGGAGAGAGTACCCCAAATGAACCATTTATAATAACGATTGTAGTGGCGTTAGTTATGCATAATATTTATCAACTTCCGTTGGCGACGTGTGTTGTCATGGCAAGCGCAGCCTTCAGAGCCTAAAAACGAGGTATACCTCGATGTTATATATGACGCCACTCACTCATTTTGGCAACTTCGTCTATATTCTGGTTTCTGTTTCGTCGGCAAGATAGAACGGATTTCAAAAGTGTCTCATTTTGTTTTAGACGCAATTGTTTATTTTTGTCACTACATTCTATTGAAGCTTCATCAAGGAGGTAGAAACTAACAGGTTTGTGCAGATGCGCTCGGAAAGCAGGAAATGGAGGTGGAAATGTTGTAGGCCCGTGTACTCAGATTTGGGTGCACGTTAAAGAACCCCAGGTGGTCAAAATTTCCGGAGCCCTCCACTACGGCGTCTCTCATAATCAAATGGTGGTTTTGGGACGTTAAACCCCACAAATCAATCAATCAATCAATCAATCGGAAAGCAGGAAAAATTGAAAATGCACTGCCAGGCTACAGTTTGGTTGTCTGCCCCGTTCTGACGAAGCAGCATTCTTCGAAGTGAATAGAACAGAGATGGTCACCGTTCGTAGCCCTCCAACTATTTCTTCGAACAGCACGTTTCTAGGCAGAACGCAGCGCACTGTCTTTCTGAAACCTGTAACCCGGATAATCACGGCATTGAATTGTTTTCTATGTTTGCAAATTCCTTGATAAACATGCACGAAATTCGATATTCACTCGCCAAAAAAATTATTTCTGCACGCCGTCAGTCTTGCCTTGTAAGGCAACACCAGGAAACTTGGAATTCAAAGAGCATTCAGACGTCCTATACTCATTCCAATGTTTGATACGTGCAGTCACGGACCACAAGTCCTTCGCCTATAAACTTAAAACTCAGGGACAACGTCGTGTCAGCGAGGATTTAAAGCTTCAAGTTACCTTCTATACAGCTATACGCATGTATTACACGCATGCGCACCTTTGATATTGTTTCTAATTTCACAAAATACGCGAAAAAACAGGCGATCGTCAGCGAACGAAGCGAGAATACTTACACGTGAAAAGTGATCCCAGGCGTCTTCTTGATGCGATTTGTGCCCCCATAAGCGGCGCACGAAGTCACAATGCCGTTTTAAAATCTTCAACTGTTTTACAAAAGCGTGTCACAGTCTCCAAAGGCCACTGCAAAGGCGGAGCTACGAAGCGCACTTTCTCGTCTCCTTCCGATTCTTTCCTTTTCCAATATGGCGGCGACCGGCATCACTTATCGGGGCGCACCTCCACTCCAGAAGACATAGTATAGAACCTCCTTGGGGATGACTGATTATATATATATGTAGCGTAGCTTATAAAAAATGGCAACAGTGTCGGCGTTCTACGCTTTTCTAGTGAAGCTAAGTGCAGTGAAGATTTGATGTCAGTTATGCTTGATGTGCGCGGGTAGTTTTTTTTTTATATGAAGTGAACAGCCTATTTTTGTACTGACGCCAACCTATGTATGAGGTAGGTCTGATGCGTATTCCATACTAAGGAGGCGTATTCAATTTGTGAGAGTACTATAGGGTCTTCTAAGCAAGAAGTTTAGTCTCGGAGCTCGCCGGATGCAAATTTCTTATTATGAAGGCAAGAGATCTCTGGATGCTCTACTAACAATCGCGCCTATACGAGCTATTCATTATAGCACAGATGATAAATGAACACCAAGGTACACTTTATGGTGGGTACAGAATCTATGGGTAGGTTGTGCAACGTGTAGTCGTGTAACGCGGGGTTGACCATTGTTCCGAACCTGATAGCTTTTGCTTTATTTACGCTAATTTGCATTTGCCACTAATTACATCATTTATTCAGATTTTCTATAGGTCGGACTGAAAGTAGCAGGTGTCCTGAGGGTTAGTAATTTGTCTGTAAATCACGCAGTTATCCGCAAGTAATCTGACTGTGGAAGGCATACCACTACTGATATCTTTTAAATAAACAAAAACGAGATAGGCTCGAGCACGGAACCCTCCGGTGCGCCAGGTTTAACGTGCATTAACGGAAACGAATGATTAATAACGAAGACAGATCGGTGCCGTTTAGTTAAGAAGTTGGTAATTCAATTAGGAATTTTCGTATTTATGTTAGGACCTGTAAGTTTATGAACAAACCGCAAGAGAGGGACCTTGTCAAAGGCTTTCGCGAAGTCAACAAACATAGCGTCAGTTTGATGCACGCAGTGAACAGAGTGATGAAAATCGTTAGTTAATTCGAACTGTTGCGTTTCGCAAGAACGACCATGAAGAAAACCGTGCTGATAGATATAGAAGAAACTATGTTCCGTAAGACTTCTTGCAAGGAAGCAAGCTTTTACCGGGTGCTGCGTGGTGATTTTTTTCCTGCGATGGCTGGCACCTAGCAGTGGCTTCACGTGCTAAAAAAAAAAGTTCGTTTCTTCACATTCCTGCTAGATGACGCCATATGTCACGTAGCGCTTCCACACAGAAAAGTTTGGCGTCTTTTGGATCAAAGCATGGATATACGCGGCAATTTTTGTTCCTGACACAGTTTGTTAATGATAACATTACGTGTAAAGAAAGCAGTTGAAGAAGCTTGGACGAGAGTTCGGACAAAGAAAAAAAGCTTTACAAGGAAAGTCATTAAAAGTCACTCAACATTTCATGTAGATATGTTTAGAAAAAGTGCTTAACGATTTAGATAACACGGTACTGCACTATGAGAAAGCAGAAAGTCAACACTAAGGCGAAGTAAGAAGACCTGTATGTGTTTAGAAAAAAAAAAAGTGGCTAGCGATTCAGAGTTCTTGGTTCTTTACTGTGGGAGAGCTGAAAGCCGTCCACGAAGAGCCTATCAGAGCCTTGGTCAAAGAATTACTATTTTTTTCATAGCAATATTAATGAAAACTCTAGCGGCATATTGAGCTGAGAAAAGTGTCTTCCTGCACTGCTATTTGTCTAAGTTGCTGACGCAATACTTGTGTGTGCTACGGAACAGAAAGATAAGTACTCTTCGTTTCTGAACCTGGGGGGTGCGTACTCTCGGGAAGTTCTACTTATACGCTATTGAATGATAAACTGACCAATTCCGAAGCCCTCTCTTTCGCGTCTGGCAATGGCACTCGTATGTTGGTGTTCGTGCGCTCAGGTGTACAGTGTAAAACAATATTATAGCCTGATGTATTCTTTTAGTTTTAATTTGTCTCATGTACCCTGCTGAAACGAATCGTAGAGGCCACGCAGAAAGTGTGTTGCTTAGGCCTTAATTCTCCTTCAATTGCCGTGCACAGTAATGCAGTGGTGAATACAAGCCTAAAACAAAGGTAAGAACGCTACACGCCTGTGCAAAATAGGCTAAAGAGGTATGAAATAGCGTAAAGTACGAAAATAACTAAGTTTAATCCGAAACGGTTTGCCTTAAACCGCGAGTAATGCTTTGGAAATATCCGATACTACGCCAAGGAAGAGAGAACGCCCCCGCGTCGACAAGTGCGCGATTGCCGAAGCAGTGGCAACCGGGCAACTGCAACTGCGGTAACGCTGGGTTGCCCTGCACTCTTATTCAGGCCCTGGTTAAATGTGGGCTGCATCTCGGAAACTACAAGAAAAACGCCCGATTTCCAGGCTACATCTAGCACTTTAGGCGGCACCAGAGATCAAGAGTGTGCGCACTTCCTCAGGTGTCGCGTTAGTGAAGCTGAGCTAACGGCAGGATTTAGACAGGCGATAAGACCTACGCAAGAACCTCACAAGTGGCGCTGCATCGTTTAGAAGATATTTGCGAATATTGGGAAAACTGGAAGTGAATGCTCATATGAATAGAAGGGAAACAAAGTGATACTCGGTGCTCGTATAGCACTAATAATGCCAGAGAATGACAACTTGTTTCGCAATCGCGCGCGAGTATTACAGCCGAAATACGGCATCCCATGAGGGCATATATATATATATATATATATATATATATATATATATATATATATATATATATATATATATATATATATATATATATATATATATATATATATATATATATATATATATAGTGACCCGCAAAGAGAGTAGAGGTGCCTCTTTAATACGAGTCGCATACGTGGCACGTCAGGACTACCCGAAAAGAGTTAAATGACTTGTTTTCTTTTCTTAGCCGTCCCGTATACGGGGCCTGTGCCCCTAATGAAGCCTGTGCCTCCCACGCCGTTTGTGCGACCTTACCGTGGGATTAAGTGGGTGCACTTAGCAAAGCAGCACCATCACGAACACTATGCGAGTTAAAACACTGCATCACCAATGCAGTGTTATAACTCCCGAAGGATATACCAAATACACTGTGTTGCCGAGAATTTTTTTGTATGAGAAACTGAAGTTGAAGCAGCGATTTGCATGCAGCGAAGGCTCACCTCCAAGGCAACCTAGAATTATCGCTTTTTTAGAAATATTTCTATATAAGCTTGTAGCTTGAAACTGTAGACTACGCGAGAGAGTCTGACAACGTCCATTTCTTTATTTTTTTAATCTTTTAATAACTTGCCTAGAGGGCTTTCCGTGGCGCAGATCCGTCTTATAAGCGATGCTTAGCCTCGTAAAGGAAAGAGGTAGAAGAAAAGAAAGGAATGAAGTGTCAGAGAAACAAAAGTAGACAAAATAAAAAATTTCCCGTTAAAGCCGATGAATGAAGGAAACCTTGCAGCGTGATGCAGATTCGGTCGGCTATGAAACCACCGTTTTCCTCAACGCATTAGCCGCTTCTTACATCAGGGCAAGTACACGCATCCTCTTAGGTATTTGCGACGGCTTCTTAAGGGCAAGCCTTTTTTTAACGCACCAGGAAGGAGCCAAACCAAGGGAAAACCTTGTCCCTGCTCGCAAGTCTTTTGGCGCTCGGTGGTCCGGTAAACAACGTGTACAAAAGGAGACAGGGTGGAGGAGGGTGGCGCAGAAGTCGTTAGGCCCAGCCGAAACGAAAGGATTGCCCGTTGACAACGACGACAAAAGAGGAAGAAGAAGGAGAAGAAAAAAAGAACGTACAGAGCGGTATGGTAGCTTCGAGAGGCAATTGCCTTGAGCATCAAGAGCCGACATGCACAGCCAAGCTCGTTTCCTTCGGCCAAAGTCGCCGCCGCCACTACCAACAACAACATTACAAAAAAAAAGGCGTCTGCCCACGGCTTCTCGTGCCGATTGCAACGCCATTTGCTTACCTGTATACCTGCTCGGCGGCTGGAAAAATCCTTGT
>NC_134703.1:127244004-127354004 GCF_043290135.1 Rhipicephalus microplus
TGTTTGTTTTAGTGTAGTGCCAATTTATTTTGAATAAACCGGTTGGTTGCTTGCGTTTATCAACTCTGACCATATCATTTACTAGCAGTGTTGACTGACTATTACCTCTGAATGTTAAGGCTGTGTCAATGCAGGAGAAGTTCCACTTAGTTTGTGAGCGTTGCGTCTCACATGCCGCCTTGATCACGGAAAGCACGGTCGGGCTCTCTGAATGACGACAGTCTGCTCATCGTTGTTTACGTCCAGCTCGAGCTAATGACCGACCTACTGCTAGTGCGTCCTGACTTACTATCTCCCCGTGACGTCAAACTGCCATGACGCATCAATAATAAGGTACCCTTTCGATTTTGAAGCCAAAAGTGGTTTCTTTAAGGTAGTTGTATTGAAAGCGTATCTGATGCATTCCCAGGCACCATAACACTCTTTTTAATGTTCTTGGTACCATAACTGATATGTGGGGTTTGACGTCCCAAAACCACCATATGGTTATGAGAGACGCCGTAGTGGAGGGCTCCGGAAATTTTGACCACTTGGGGTTCTTTAACGTGCGCCCAAATCTGAGCACACGGGCCTACAACATTTCCGCCTCCATCGTAAATGAAGCCGCCGCGGCCGGGATTCGATCCCGTGACCTGCGGGTCAGCAGCCGAGTACCTTAGCCACTAGACCACCACGGCGGGGCTGTTCTTGATACCTGCGTTTTCACTTATAGTGAAATCATGAAATATTAAATATTCGTGTAAGCACTCCTTTAACGGGACATTGTTTTATGCCGGGATCCAGCAAAACTTCATTGGCCTGTATCTGTCACGGAAATGACGTCGAAAAATGCAAATGAACAGACGGTAAAAAAAGGTTTGAAAAACTCCATCAACGGGAGTCAAACCCATGAGCTCTCCGTTCGCAACAACAGATGCCCGGAACGTTATCCACTGCGCCACGGTCTTTTTTTTTTCTTTGATGCTTTATTGCCTGTTCAGAGGTGAGTGCATCAAACCACAAGCTTAACAGAATCAAGCAGTGACAGTGCTACGAGAGGGACACAAATTAAAATTTCCGAAGTGCTCCCAAGGGGTATACCCCCCACAACCACACAGGTACAATTACTTGAGCGTTCTGCAGTTCGACAAACTTGGCCATATATTCACAGAATACATTCGTGCAGGCCGTGCATCCTGATCGGAGTAAAATCCCGCCATACAGGCTCACCATAAACAGTGAAGGCCACTTAGCATAATCAAATCAAAAGGCATTCCCTCTTCGCCAACCATTGGAAGAGCTCTTATACCATAAGAATTTAAACGTAATTCCTTCTTCATCGTCCTTTGAAGTACGTCCCAAAAATAAACTCCATCCGAACAATGTAAGAAAATATGGTCTATAGTTACCTTTTTTTTTTTTTGCGGATAACGCAATATGTCCTTCAAGGTGAGTAAAAACCATGGTCTGCTTCAAATTAGTATTTGTTTTCAGTGACTCGCAAAATGTTAAAAAATGTGCGTGATCTTGTTCTACCTGAACCTCTGTATCGTGCCATCTACACTGGAGGTCAAGGGCAACATGTGCTTAAGCGAGTGAAAAGAATGCAAGTGGCTCCTGCCGTGAAGTCCTCTTTTTTTTCCCCTTCACACGGCTACATTATGCAATACGCCGCGCTTACTCACTATAAAGGCTTTACAAACGCTCGTTTAATGCCACACTTTCTGCTCACATGTACTCTTGGTCGGCTTAGGGTGGTGGCGCCGCCTCAAAGTGCTCTCCTCACAATTTTCAGGGTGGTGTCGCCGTCTGGAACCGGTAAAATTAAGTAATGCATCATGACCGTGGCCTCCGCAACAATATCTCCTGCAATGCGCCGTTGTTAACGCATCCGCCCGTTTCGGGACGTTTCCAATGTGAAAAGTTCAGTTTTTTCAAAGCCTCAAAGATCTGCGAGGAGGCCACCTTAAACCTTGGCCTGGCTCACAGCATCTATACCCACATAAAAAATATATCTCTGCCACGCAAGCCTGCCTCGCCTGGTAATAAGACCGCATTCTTTGCTTACGCTCGCCTCGAGTGAAATCGTGGCCGATAGCGCGTTGCATTTCCCTCTAGTCCAGCCGGGATGTATACAATAACTCTAAACATGCCGCAGGATAGAGACCCTAGTCCAAGTTTTGCGTCCAATCAGTGACGCTATTTTGGTTGTCACACCACTTTCGCTGACTATATACGCTCTTTCCGCTTACTATAGTAGCAACCACGATGGTTTGATTAATCACTTACCATGGGTGTTAGTCGCTTTGATTGCGATTTGCCACGAGCGTCCAGGTGTGTTTATCCGAGATAAATTGTGCTATAGCTGCCTAACGCCAACAGATATTGCGCAACCTCTCTTATACATCAATATACACTAAACATTCAGCTACTTGTGTAAGAACACGTTTTACTATCGTGTTATACCGAATCCTATGAGGGAGGGATCAGCCATGCTTTTTTTTTTCATATATATCAACTGCGGGATTATTTCGAAGGCTGTGTTTCGTACGTAATGAATATTCTTCATTTAGTGCGAATAGGTGTCAGTGCCTTAATTACAACGTTGCTTCCACCCATGGCGTGTTCGTTGCTTGCGATTGAAACATATTAACCACACAACGAAGGCTAATCAACAGAGGTTCCCCGAAACGTACCTTCTGAATGCGAGAAACGTAACTTTTTACTAGCATCTATGGCCACAAGATTGTATTGCCATTGTGGTTGTAATTTATTTTTAAGTACGAAAATTTCCAGCTTAATTTGAGGACTGTCGTTTCGTACAAGTAATCGTTGGCCCTTGACTCATTGGACAAGTGCAAACTTCTGCCGTAAAGATGTCTGTAATATTTCTCTCTGTACATCAGGATCACAACGCAGAACTGTCGCAGGCAGAGTATAAGAGTACTGTAGAGTACTTTATTTTATTTACAATGAGCACATTACAAAGCTCACTGCAGGGGCAAGGGCTAAAGGCAATCAGCCTGACAAAGGCCCTTATCCCTCCGCAGTTCGTGATAAGCTTCGATATGAGCATAGACCGAAACAGGCAAAAATCAATACATTAGTTACATAAAAATTGGATACAAGTTGATTGCTAGTTTACATACAGAATTCACACAAAACCAAAGATAAAATGTTTACATAGCACGTTTGCAAAATTAGACGTGACTCACATGGAGATACATAACCAAGCGAAATTGACACAAGAATTTAAACACAGTGAAACACAGAGTACATTTGGACGCACCGATATTAATCTGTACAATACTACAATGAAAATACACGTTAGTGAATGATTTCAGGATTGGTCGAGGCATGAAACTCCACTTAAAAGTTTTGATAATGTGTACCAGACGTTAGTAAGAAGTTCTTTGTTTGTTTCTTAAAAGCTGCTTTGCTAGCCTTAAATTTCAATTTATTTTTGATAACGCATTTATCACGTCAGATGTTTAGTTCACAACACTTTGTTTTTCCATAATTGGTTCGTGTTCTGGGTCTCACTTCAAAAGTTTCTTCACTAGATGGCCGCGATATTTGGGGGCTCGCTCCACCGATGCATACAGTTGTAGGGTCTGTCCCATCAGCAGGTAACGAATCTCATTCTGCAACTCCATTCGTTAAAGATTGATTGCAGAGGTTAGCATAACAATTGCATGGAATCCACAAACTGCTAACCAAGTATGTTCTTTTGAAGCAATCACCAATTACTTTTAAGTGATTAATTCAAACATGGGAGTGCTGTGGGAGTGTTACTAAGTACTACTTATGATGCAGCATTTCCACTTCAGAAACGCTCGCATGATAGACACACAAAAAATGTAGAAAGCCTTGGATAAATTGTTATCTTTACTGGCGCATTCAAGTAAAGAATAAGTTGTACCATGATTTAATCCGTTCATGGAACGCAGATGCCTGAACCAGATATAAGAAATACAGAAACGTCTTAAATTCAGAAATACGGAAAGCTAAACTAAACTACAATGAAAAATTATTTGAAAGAATCCACAATGATCAGAGGAAATTATGGGCGGTCATAAATAGGCTCATGAACAGAAATAAGGGAGATATAGGACACACCACTTAACAATTATTGGTGAGATATAGTGGTGAAAGGTGTGCATACTTCCTTGAAACGTAAAGCGGGACGGCTCAGTGCTCTCCCATAGTTGAGTATGAAGTACTCGAAATCCTTGAACATTTTTTCTAAACGCACAAATGTTATGAATGAACGCTTCATAAATGTGGGCTCCTATGTTTCAACGGATGTAAATAGATATACTGCTCCAACGACTGATAAGTTTACCATGTTTCATTCTATTTTTCTCCTAGCCACAGATTCGGCTGAAGTAGAAAACTTAATCGGTAAGCTTAAAATAATATTGCATCAGGAATCGATGAAATGGGTTATGTCGAGTTGAAATTGATATCACCACTCATTTCTGACGTGTTGGCTTATATTATGATCCTCACCCTCATCCACTAAAGGCGTGTTTCCCGAGCAGTTAAAGGTGGCAAAAGTGACTGCAGTACTTATGTGGAAACATAAATATTTTCGCTAACTATCGCCCTATATCTTCGCTTCCAACAATGACAAAAATTTTGAAGGGGTAAATTTGTATTGACTATCATGCTCATTTTTTAAGCATCAAATAATAACAAAAAGCAAGTCAAGAGTTTTAAAAAAATAAATCAACTGAACAAACGCTACTATACATTAAAGATAAGATAATCGAAAATATGGAAAACAAAAAATAAATACTCGGGCTTTTTGTCAATCTTCAAAACACGTTTGACTCCATGCGATTCAGACTATTGATTAATAAATTATCCAGATATAGGGTGCGTGGAGTAGTACTACAGTTGTTAAAACTTTACTTGGAAGCTAGCTACGAGTTTGTACAAATCAGCAATACATTATCTGCAAAAAATAAAATTAAACCAAGGAAGGCCCCAAGGGTCCATACTAGGCCCAGTATTGTTCCTTGCTTATATAAATGATATAGTCGATATACCTCATTGGATTGGATAAACTTTTATTTTGGTTCTCCAAAACACAGATCACTGTGTTGCGGGCCGCTCCCACGTGGATATACCTCATTCACCTTAACGTATTATGAACGCTGATGATACAAATCTGTTCTTTACATCAGGCTATTTATTATAACATTATTTATTATACTATTTATTTTCGGTAGAAGGTATTTATTGAATACCTTCTACCGAAAACGAGGAAACCGCAAGTGGACATGGAGGAGCCCTAATGGAGAAAATAAGAACGAAATAAACTTTATAATGAGGGCACACCCAGGCATCGTGCAAGGTGTGGAAGTGGTTGGCAAGGTAGGATGCAGTGACCATAGAATGGTCTCGAATACAGTCTCGAATTCGCCTATACTTTAACGAGGAACGACAGAAACTGATACGCAAAAAGCCAACCAATGAGCTAGCACTGAGAGGGAAAGCACAGGAATTCTGAGTCTCGCTTCAGAACAGGTACTCGGCTCTTAGTAAGGAAACCAACCTTAGCATAGATACAATGAATGATAATCTGACGAGTATTATTACGCAGTGTTCAGTGGAAGTTGGAGGCAGGGTAGTTAGACAGGACACTGTCAAGCTTTCCCAGGAAACGAAGAATCTCATTAAGAAGCGTCAAATCATGAAAGTCTCAAGTACAACAGACAAAATAGAACTGACAGAGCTTTCGAAGTTTATTAATAGGCGTAAGGTATGCGAGGTAAAAAGGTATAACATGGAGAGAATCGAACGCGCTCTTAAAAAGGAGGAAGCGTCAAAGCAGTGAAGAGGAAACTTGGGATAGGCAAAAATCGTATGTATGCACAAAGGGACAAAGAAGGCAAAATAACTACCAATATGGATAGGATAGTTAAAATAGCGAAGGGGTTTTACAGAGATCAGTACAGTAGCCGGCACTACCACGACCTTAATACCATAAGAACTAGCCGTAAAATAGATGACACCCCACAAGTAATGATAGAAGAAGTCAGAAAAGCTTTGGAGAGCATGCAAAGAGGCAATGCCTCTGGTGAGGATCAGGTATCATCAGATCTGCTGAAAGATGGAGGACAGATTGTGTTAGAAAAACTAGCCACCCTGTTTACGAGATGTCTCCTGACGGGAAGCGTACCAGAGTCTTGGAAGAATGATAACATCATCTTAATAAATAAGAAAGGAGATGACAAGGACTTGAAGAATTATAGGCCGATCAGTTTGCTCTCTGTATAGTATACAAGCTGTTTACAAAGGGAATTGCTGACAGAGTTAAGAAAACATTAGAATTCAATCAACCAAAGGAACAAACAGGATTTCGAACAGGCTAGTCAACAATCGACCACATTCATACTATCAATCAGGTAATAGGGAAATGCTCAGAATATAACCAACCACTATACATAGTTTTCATAGATTACGAGAAGGCGTTTGATTCAGTAGAAATATCAGCCGTCATGCAGACATTGCAGAATCAGGGCGTCGATGAACTATATATAAACATCCTGGAAGAAATCTGCAATGGATCCATTGCTACCATAGTGCTTCATAAAGAAAGCAACAGAATACCAATCAAGAAGGGTGTAAGGCAGGGGCACACAATCTCCCCAATGCTGTTTACCGCGTGCTTACAGGAGCTAGGTTTTCAGAAGCCTAGAATGGGAACAGTTAGGGATAAGAGTTAATGAAGAGTACCTTAGTAACCTGTGCTTCGCCGATAACATTGCATTGCTGAGTAACTCAAGGAACGAATTGCAACTCATGATTACGGAGTTAGACAAGGAAAGCAGAAAGTTGGGTCTTAAAGTTAATCTGCAGAAAACGAAAGTAATGTACAACAACCTCAGAAGAGAGCAGCGCTTCGAGATTGGTAATAGTGCACTTCAAGTTGTAAAAGACTATGCCTATACTTGGGGCAGGTAATAACCACCGAGCCGAACCACGAGATTGAAGTAACTAGAAGAATAAGAATGGGGTGGAGCACATTTGGCAAGCACTCTCAAATTATAACAGGTAGATTGCCACTATCCTTTAAGAGGAAGGTATATAACAGCTGTATCTTGCCGGTACTTAGCTACGGAGTAGGAACCTGGAGACTTACAAAGAGGGTTCAGCTTAAATTGAGGACAACGCAGCGAGCAATGGAAAGAAAACTGGTAGGTGTAACCTTAAGAGACAAGAAGAGAGCAGAGTGGATTAGAGAACAAACGGGGGTTAAGGATATCATAGTTGAAATCAAGAAGAGGAAATTGACATGGGCCGGGCATGTAGCGCGTAGACGGGATAACCGCTGGTCATTAAGGGTAACTAACTGGATTCCCAGAGAAGGCAAGCGGGTTAGGGGGAGACAGAAGTTTGCGGGTATAAATTGGCAACAGCAAGCACAGGACCGGGTTAACTGGCGGAACATGGGAGAGGCCTTTGTCCTGCAGTGGACGTAATCAGGCTGATGATGTTGATGATGTTTTATTATCATTTCAAGTAAGCGTGAATAACTACCTAAGTCATTTTCCTAATTGGTTAAAGCAGAATGAACTGCGCGTGAATGCGAAAAAACCTATATGATATTCCGGCCTATAAACAAACCTATCAGTAACATAACTGTAAAATTTGAAGAAAATTGCATTGCATATGTTAGGGCAAAAAAAATCTTGGCGTGTGGTTTCAGGAGGAGTTAAATTGTAACACACTGGAAATTGGAATTACTGCACTGGCACGCATAGTTGGTTGCTTCTTCAGAACAATGCACCTAATTCCACTAAGGTTAAAAATACGTATGTACTACGTGCTTTTCCACACCAAAGCGCCTTATGGGATGCTAGCTTGGGAAACAACATCGCAAAGAAATTACCAAGAGCTTATATCCATACAAAAGAAAATACTGCGTTGTTTCGAAAAATACATAAATAACATAGAGGACTTGCGAACTGCTCCATTATTCATCGAACATTCCTTGCTCAGGGTCAAACAATTATATTTCATTAAATTGCTCCGGTTAATTAAAAAGCACAAGTTATACGAGGAAAGTTGTGTCGAAACATTACCATTTGCGAGAACAAAAGAAGCGTGTGTAATCGCTTCGTATTCCGTTCCGACAGTTTCCTGCCTGGGCGTTATGGGGAAAACTCGAACGTTGAAAGCCGGGCACTAAGGACTCGGCGTCACTCAGTAAATAAAGAATCCGTATAATGCTATAGATTATGTGCATGCTATATACATGGCTGAAGCTGTAGGTTTTGACGGTGCGTAAGCATGCTCTTTATTTTACTGTCCTTGTGTTGTGATGTGCTTTATCCTGATTAGGTATGACTCCCCTGGAATTACACAACGTCATGTTTCCACATGCATTCTATGGTTGCACTCAGGTACCTTGCGAACGCAATAACTTGACATCAACCGACACATTTGCACAGCGCACGAAAAAATGAGGACAGGAGAGAGCACATAACATAGGCACTGACTTTATCTTCAAGGTTGTGCTTGATCTTGCTGCATGATCTGTTCCGTTAAGATAGAAAAGATAGATATACATAAGCATCTATCTGATCAGCCCGTACAAATAATGTCGGGACTGGTGGGGTACATACAAATTTACGTTCGCTTTGAAACAGACGTACATGTTGAACATTGCATAAACGTGGTCGTGCAGTGCGACTATAGAAAACTAGGGTGTTTTATTGCTAAACAGGAGGTCGCAGAATAAAAATAATGACTACTCCAAGCCTATTTTAATCATGTGAAAACGCCCATTTACCATAGTCAAATTACTTCGCAGTCCGTCCACTGCTACCTTAAAATCAGGTCGTGGTTTTTTCACGTAAAAACCTGATACATCTATTTTTAGTTTTTACAACCTTTCGCTGCATTCCCAGATATGTTCCCGAAATTATGTTAATTGGTCCAAAAGCATTCAAATATACATTTTGCTGACGCAGTGCATTCCTCTTTTCTGGTAACTGTTCCCGCAACGTTTGTCTGGAATCATCGCGAGTAACTCTGGCCAAGGACTGTGTTCATGCTCTCTGTTTTCGCTCCCTAATAACCACTGCAGCTCCGGCTGCGAGCACTTCATTAAGCATGAAACCTTATTCTAATTACGCCGCCGCACACACGAATGCGGGCAAGAGAAAAGGAGGAGCCCGGCCGCAGCTTCAACGGTATACACCTAGCGTGGGCGAGTCAGCGAGAGAGGAGGCCCCAATTGATTCCTATGCCTAGGGTACATCATCGTGATGAAAACACGAGCCTCGCCGGAGAGAGCCAAAACAAATCCACCCGAGGTACTCGTGTGGAATGAAAGCGCCCCGCACGCCGATTCCTAATGAAAGTGCCTCACGTGGCGCACGCCTCCAGCCCGTGGGCCGCGCTCGGTTGAAAACGCACCCGGACTCCCCCAGGACAGTGCATTCACAGGGGCGTCGGCTGCAGGCGTTGTCACGACGGGCTGCGATCCCGTTAGAGCTCTTGCACCGGGTACGCGGATCCTTGTGGCCACCCTGTGCGGCGACATTCTGTACGCAAGCTATGCGAAGTTTACTCTGTGGAAACTGATGCAGCTTGGAAACGTGGCCAGTGCCACACAAGTCTCGCTGAGAATCTAACGCAAACACCAGCGAACAAAAAATGCTGATCTTCGTGCCCACTTAGATATCCGTGCGTGTCCCAAACATGTGAAGTTTTTTTTGCAGGACTCAGTGAGAGCCATAGAGGTAATGTTTCACTAGCACACTCTTCAAAAAGAAAGGTAGTATGCTTGCTAACTTCGTATAGTGTAAGTGCATGTTGTTACGGCGAGCGTAGTTAGTTACTTATACTACCCTTGTCCTACCTGATATTATTAGTAATAGTTTCCACGCTTGTCACCAATACCTAGAGGCAGTAAAATATTGGTTATCCGAAAAATTTGGCAGATCCCACGTACCTTGGAAATCGACGTCATGCGAAGCATGCGGAGGGAGGCGACTGTAATGTAAATCTTAGTGAGCGAAACATTAAGAAATGACGCTAAAGATATCTAAAATGTTGTACGCACATACATATGTTAAGCAGTCGCATCTTTATTGTAGCGTAACGACGCCAACGGCAAGATGAATATTAGCAACACCAGCAGTGGTATGCTGAATGCAGTATGCCAAGCCAGACATGCAGGATGGCGACCATGGACGCTTTAAATGATCTTCAATGAATGGCGCTTCTCTACAATTACCGTTATCTCGACATGACGGCTGTATACGTATGTACTGTATATATTATTGGATACCCAGCACTGCAACAACAATGGGCGTTTCACCAAGATTATATCTAGTCTACTTGAAAAGCTGTTCCGATTCTGGGCCTGTCCTGTCCATGCATCTGTCCGTTCATCCATGCGTCCACGCGTCCATCCATCCGTCCATCCATCTGTTCTTCCTTCTATCTACTGTCCTACTGTCTGTACGCACGTTCGCCTGTTCACTCATCCGTAATTCCGTCCGTGCGTTCGTCCTTTATACCAGTCGGCGACTTCAACCTAGACGTTATGGACCTTACGACCTATAGCTTCGCCCACTCGTCCTCATTCGTGCACTTCGTGGAGATGCACTCATTTTCCTTCATCATCATCATCATCATCATCATCATCATCATCATCATCATCATCATCATCAGCCTGACTACGTCCACTGCAGGACAAAGGCCTCTCCCATGTTCCGCCAGTTAACCCGGTCCTGTGCTTACTGCAGCCTATTTATACACGCAAACTTCTTAATCTCATCTGCCCACCTAACCTTCTGTCTCCCCCTAACCCGCTTCCTTTCTCTGGGAATCCAGTTAGTTACCCTTAATGACCAGCGGTTATCCTGAGTACGCGCTACATGCCCGGCCCATGTCCATTTCCTCTTCTTTATTTTGACTATGATATCCTTAACCCCCGTTTGTCCCCTAATCCACTCTGCTCTCTTCTTGTCTCTTAAGGTTACACCTACCATTTTTCTTTCCATTGCTCGCTGCGTCGTCCTCAATTTAAGCTGAACCCTCTTTGTAAGTCTCCAGGTTTCTGCTCCGTAGCTAAGTACCGGCAAGATACAGCTGTTATATACCTTCCTCTTGAGGGATGGTGGCAATCTACCTGTCATAATTTGTGAGTGCTTGCCGAATGTGCTCCACCCCATTCTTATTCTTCTAGTTACTTCAATCTCGTGGTTAGGCTCTGCGGTTATTACCTGCCCTAACTAGACACAGTCTTTTACAACTTGAAGTGCACTATTACCTATCTCGAAGCGCTGCTCTATTTCGAGGTTGTCGTACATTACTTCCGTTTTCTGCAGATTATTTATGATCCACCTTTCTGCTCTCCTTGTCTAACTCCGTAATCATTAGTTGCAATTCGTCCCCTGAGTTACTCAGCAATGCAATGTCATCGGCGAAGCGCAGGTTACTAAGGTACTCTCCATTAACTCTTATCGCTAACTGTTCCTATTCTAGGCTTCTGAAAACCTTCTCTAAGCACGCGGTAAACAGCATTGGGGAGATTGTGTGCGCCTGCCTTACACCTCTCTTGATTGGTATTCTGTTGCTTTCTTTATGAAGCATCCTATGGTAGCAATTGATCCATTGTAGATTTCTTCCAGGATGTTTATATATACTTCATCGACGCCCTGATTCTGCAATCTCTGCATGACGGCTGATATTTCTACTGAATCAAACGCCTTCTCTTAATTTATGAAGGCTGTGCATAGCAGTTGGTTATATTCTGAGCAATTTTCTATTACATCATTGATAGTGTGAATGCGGTCGATTGTTGAGTAGCCTGTTCGAAATCCTCCTTATTCCCTTGGTTGATTGAATTCTAATGTTTTCTTTACTCTGTTAGCAATGACTTCTGTAAATGGCTTGTATACTACAGAAAGCAAGCTGATTGGCCTGTAATTCTTCAAGTCCTTGTCATCTCCTTTCTTATGTATTAAGATGATGTTAACGTTCTTCCAACCTCTCGTACTCTTCCCGTCAGGAGACACCTCGTAAACAGGATCGCTAGTTTTTCTAACACAATCTGTCCTCCATCTTTCAGCAGATCAGATGTTACGTGATCCTCACCAGCATCTTTGCCTCTTTGCATGTTTTTCAAAGCTTTTGTGACTTCTATCATTACTGGTCGGGTGTCTTCTGGGTTACAGCTAGTTCTTATAGTATTAAGGCCGTGGTTGTCCCGGCGACTGTACAGATCTCTGTAAAACTCCTCCGTTATTTTAACTACCCTATCCATATTTGTAGTTGTTTTGCCTTGTTTGTCCCTTAGTGCATACATCCGATTTTTGCCTATCTCAAGTTTCCTCTTCACTGCTTTCACGCTTCCTCTGTTTTTCAGAGGGTGCTCGAAGCTCTCCATGTTATACCTTCTTACATCGCAAACCTTGCGCCAACTAATCAACTTCGAAATCTTTGCCAGTTCTATTTTGCCTGTTGTACTTGAGACTTATGATTTGACGCTTCCTAATGAGATTCCTCGTATCCTGGGAAAGCTTGCCATTGTCCTGTCTAACTACCCTGCCTCCAACTTCCACTGCACACTGCGTAATGATACTCGTTAGATTATGATTATTTGTATCTACGCTAAGGCTGGGTTCTTCACTAAGAGCCGAGTACCTGTCCTGAAGCAAGACTGAATTCCTGTACTTTCCCTCTCATTGCTAGCTCATTGATTGGCTTCTTGCGTATCAGTTTCTGTCGTTCCGTCTTCAAGTCTAGGCGAATTCGAGACCGTACCACACTATGGTTGCTGCATCGTACCTTGCCAACCACTTCCACATCCTGCACGATGCCTGGGTGTCCACTCATTATAAAGTCTATGTCGTTCTTATTTTCGCCATTAGGGGTCCTCCATGTCCATGTGCGGTTTCGTCGTTTTCGGTAGAAGGTATTCAAAATCCGTAAATTATTGCGTTCTGCGAATTCTACTAGTAGCTTTCCTCTGGCGTTTCTAGTACCGATGCCATAATATCCTACCGCCTGGTCTCCAGTCTGCTTCTTCCCTACCTTTGCAGTAAAGTCTCCCATCAGTATAGTATACTGTGTGTATCGTGTTGATAAATGACGGAGGCAACAGCAGGGTGCAGAACAAGAATGAATCGTTTATTGCATGCGCGTATTTATACCTTGGTAGATGTACACTGCGCATGTGCGGTGCCATATTGGTTGTAGGGCAATAACACGTGCCCGATACATCCTTCTGCCGGTTGTTGTGAAACCTGCCGGTTGTTGCGGTGTTGCGGTTGCTGCGCCTTCGACGACGTTACGAAGGGAGCCTCAAAATCCCACCGCTGCAACCACTGTTTCGAAAGACGGCGACGCCAACACGGTCCCGAAGGCGCCACTGCTTCGAACTCTGCCGGAAAGGCCACCAGCCGTTTTGTAGCGTAGGTTTCTCAGCTCGCGACTGCTTCTGCGCAGAGCTGATAGACGAGCGGACGAGACGACGGTGAATTAAACAAGGTTTATGTACAGCATATATACAGAGGCGTTACAAATTCGTCCCTGGGGCCGACAGAGACGCGAAGAGCCGAGCTCTTCTCTCTAACACATAGCTCTACTCTCAAATGGGCCTGCTAACACATAGCTCAACTGTCTATCACATAGCTCTCTTTTCTGTCACACAGCTCAACTCTCTATCACATAGCTCTCTTCTCTGACACACATGTCTGCTAACACATAGATCAACTGCGACACACATGTCTGCCCTCCAACAGGGCTGCTAACACACAGCTCTCTGCTCTACCACACAGCTCAACTGGGACACACATGTCTGCTCCCACACAGGACTGCTAACACATAGTTCAACTGCGACACACATATCTGCTAACACATAGCTCAACTGCGACACACATATCTGCTAACACATAGCTCAACTGCGACACAAATGTCTGCTAACACATAGCTCAACTGCGACACAAATGTCTGCTAACACATAGCTCAACTGCGACACGTATGTCTGCTAACACATAGCTCAACTGCGACACGTATGTCTGCTAACACATAGCTCAACTGCGACACGTATGTCTGCTCTCCAACAAATCTGCTGCTCGCGACGTGCCGCAGGGCTTCTTTTATATGCACCGGGTGGATTCTTCGAATAACAAAATGTCCAACCAGAAGCGCCGCTGGTCGTGAGGCCAGAATCCTCCAATGAGGTCGCCGCTGGGCCGCGTCCTTCTTTCTCATCGAATCTGGAGAGGCTGCGCTGCAGGTGGCTGCACCCAAGGACGAGTGACGTCACCAGGAATTGCGTCAGACCCGCCAGACAGGACGACGCCGGTTGTTTACTAAACGGGCTCTCGGGCTGAGGTGACTCACTGCACGTGCGCGCCAGAAAGGCGCCGTCGCGTGATGACGCCGTTGAGCTGTTGATCGCGTCAGGTGGGCTCGCGTGCTGGCCTTGACACAGATTGCTTTTCTCAGAGGCACGGACGTTCGCTGTGGACTCGCAGGCATAACACGGTGCAAAAGTTTGACAAAAGAGTTCATACTAGCTGCTGAAAGTTTGCATTGTGCGCAAGGCGCTCAGGTGGCTTGACTGAGCGTGTTGACCTTCTCGGAGCTGGATTCGACGCGCAGGCATGCGCTGCTGCAGTTTGCGCAGTTGAGACTTAAGCCTTGATAACTGGAGACTGCTCATGACGAGGTAGCATGCAGGCTTCCTGTGCCAAATCTGTAGAGCCACTGGAGGCTGCCTCATCACTGGAGGCTGGCAACTCTGTAGGTCCTCTGGAGGCAGTCGCAGCTGGACAAGATGGCGTAGAAGGCGCGGTACATTCTTCGTCACTTGACTCGGGACTATAGTCCTCACTTGTGCAAAGTAGGTGAGGTCGGTTGCGTCTGAGCGCGATGCGAGGTCCTGCTTGCACGATGTAAGACCTCGGGCCAGCTGTGTTGACAATCCTGCCCATACGCGACCAAGCATTGTCCCGTGTTCGAACTATAGTACCTTGCGTCAAAGGTGGAGTCGATCGTCCTTCCTTTAGTTGCGGGTGCTTTCTCAATTCCCTTTTGGCGACTTCGTTAAAATCAGGAATGTTACTTCTGAAGCGCCTGCCTTGCAGTAACTCTGCTGGTGATCGTCCATCTTCTAAAGGTGATGATTGATAGGCTAACAGACCTAACCAGAAGTCCCTCCTTGAGTCGGCGCATTTTTTCAGGATACGCTTGACTATTTGGACGCCTTTCTCCACCAGTCCGTTGAATTGGGGGTAGCCCGGGCTTGATGTGACGTGTACGAAGTCGTACTGTTTCGCGAAGAGCGCGAACTCGTAATTGGCGAATTGTGGGCCATTGTTCGTGCATACTGCAACCGGAGCTCCTTGGCGGGAAAAGATAGCACTGAGAGCCTCTACTGTGGTCCTTTCCGTTGTGTTACATAGTTGCTCGACTTCTGCGAAATTTGAAAGAGCATAAAACACAACGACATATGATCGCCCGGCATACTGAAATATGTCTGCACCAACCCTATACCATGGGCATGCTGGAGTTTTGCGCAACAGCAGATGCTCTTGCGGTTGCTTGTAGGCGTATTTCTTGCAAGTGGGACCGCTCTGAATAAGCTGAGTTATGTCACTGTTAAGTCCTGGCCAAAAAATCAGACTTCTGGCTCTTGCTTTGCACTTGCGCAATCCGAGATGGCCGGCGTGAACTCTGTCTAGGATTTCGCACCGCATGCTTCTCGGTACCACGACTGTGCTGTCCTTCAACAAAACTCCACTCACGACTGTCAAGTCCGCGGAAAATGGCTTTAATTCACCTTGTACATCTTCACCAGCAGTTACCTTGCCGATGACTGCATTCAAGTAGTCGTCCTGGGCAGATGCGTTGGCTAGTTTGCGGCGCGTATTTTCGGTGACCATTGCGTCCATGAGTTGAACGGCATGAACGTTGACGTCCTCCGTTGCCCCAGTGTTGTCATTTCCAATTGATGGGGAGGCTCGTGACAGCATATCTGCCAGTACAAGATCTTTTCCTGGGACGAACTGCAAAGAATAGTATTTCATAAGCCTCAGAAAAAATCTCTGCAAGCGCGGGGGCATGTCAGAAATTTCCTTGGTTGCTATTAAAATTAATGGTTTGTGATCGGTTTCGATGATGAATTTCTGGCCGTACACGAATTTATAGAACTTTTCGCACCCAAAAACAATGCCTAGTGCCTCGTTCTCAATTTGTGCATACCGTTGTTCAGCTTCCGTCAGGACACGGGAAGCGTAAGCAACTGGTCGCCAGCAGTTGTCCGCCTGACACTGCAGAAGCGCTGCACGTACATCGCATGTTATCTTAATTGCCTTTCTGGGATCAAAGATGGCTAGCACTGGCATTGAAGTTAAGATGTGAGTGACTGCTTTCCATTCTTTTGCGTGGTTTTCAGTCCACTGAAAAATGTGATTGGACTTGATAAGATCACGCAGTAGCGTAGTTCTTCCCGACAGGTGTGGGACGTACTTGCCAAAGTGGTTTAGTACCCCGAGCATGCACTGAACATGGGTCTTCGATTCTGGCGGCGGCACATTCCTCAAACTTTGAATGAGCTTCGGACTGGGCGAAATGCCTTTCCGACTGATCACGTCACCCAAGAACTCTATTTCTGTCAACCCAAATTCACATTTTTGTGCGTTTGGCGTCAAGCCAGATTTCTCAGCCGCCTGCTAAACTGCCGCCAGTCTATCATCGTGCTCAGTTTTCGTTTTGCCGCGCACTAGGATGTCATCGATGTAAATATGAACGCCTGGCAAACCGTCAAAAACCTGGATCATTGTCTGCTGAAAAACTTCCGGTGCAGATGAAATGCCGAAAGGCAACCGAAGATACCTGTATCGGCCGAATGGGGTTGCAAAAGTGCATATCTTGGATGTTCGCTCGTCTAAAGGAATCTGGTGAAACCCGGAGTTCGCGTCCAATCTGCTAAAGTACGCAGCACCAGCAAGTTCTGCTTCGATATCTTCCCGTTTGGGAAGCTGATAATGCTGCCTCTTGATATGTTCATTGATGCGCCTCGGATCCATACATACTCTTAGACTATACGGTCTTTCTTCTGCACCAAAACCAAAGGACTCACCCAGTCTGTTGGGGCGGTTTGCTTCTTGATAATCTCAGCACGCTCCATTCTTGCAAGCTCCTCACGAAGTGGCTGACGTAATGCGAGCGGCATGCGGCGTGCTGGCTGGACGAAAGGCACTGTTCCTGGTTTCAGCACCATGCTGTACGGCTGCTTGAGACATCCGAACCCCTGAAAGACGTGCTTGAAGTCGTATAGTACATCATGCTCGTGGAAAACGTCAACTATGCCTACAGTACGTTGAAAAAGACCCAAACTTTCACTAGCGTCCAAGCCAAGTATGGCCTGACCACGCTTTACAACGAAGAAAGTGATATTTTAGTTGTCTCTCCAATAGCGACACTTTGTGACGTCCTGCCGAAATTCTTGATCTCTCCTCCATTGTATGCTCGAAGTACTGAATTTGAGGGCTTCAACTGACATTCTGTTACCATCTTTCGGTACACAGCAAAAGGTAGGACGTTAGCCTGGGAGCCGGTGTCAACCTTAAACAGTACTTCTTGATTGGCAACATGTGGCGTTACTTTCCAATCCTTGCCTCTTCTGCTCTCATTACCTACTTGAATGATTTCGAAGGTGTCGACACCTTGCTCGGTTACTTCCCTTACTTCGTCCTTGCCTATATGTGTCGGGCAGCACACTGCGAAATGATGAAGCCTATTGCAAAAGTTGCATCGCTTTCCATAAGCGAAACACTGGCGTGGTTTGCGCTGGCGGTTACACTCCGTACACCAATAATCGCTGCCTTGACGCCGATTGTCTATTCTATACTTCGTTGCTGTCCTTTTTGCGATAGCGTCTATCACATTGTTGCCTTCGGGCCAGACTACCTTGCCTTGCGTCAAAGCTTCTGCAACTTTGCACATTTCTTCCGCTTTCTGCAGCATTAGGTTCTTTTCCTGAAGCAATTTCTCCCGAAGTTTTGGATCGTTAGTGCCAAACACTAGCTGGTCTCTCACCAATAAATCTTTTGAAACAACAAAGTTGCACTGTTCTGCCTGCTTCTTAAGGTCGCGAAGAATTTTTTCAAACTGCTCTCCCTCAGCTTGGTTCCTCAAGCGAAACAAGTATCGTTCATGAACTTCATTTCCCACCTCAGAGCAGTAGGCTTCAAACTTTCGCACGACGGTTCCGTAGTCTTCCCGGTTTTCTCCGTCCACGAACTGGAAGGTGTTGAACGCGTCAAGGGCGTCGTCTCCGGCAACGCTGAGCAGGAGGGCTGCTTTCGACGATTCGGTCCTGGGATGTTCTTACGACGCTGTCGCCTGGAGAAACAAGTCAAATTTTTGCTTAAAGCGTTTCCAGTTCGAAGCCAGGTTACCCGTCAGCTGCAAGGGTTCCGGGGGCCTTAGTTCCATCACCGCTTCTTCGATGGCCGCACGGCTCCCACTTCTGACACCATGTATCGTGTTGATAAAAGATGGAGGCAACAGCAGGGTGCAGAACAAGAATGAATCGTTTTATTGCATGCGCCGTATTTATACCTTGGTAGATGTACACTGCGCATATGTGGTGCCGTATCGGTTGTAGGGAAATAAGACGTGCCCGATACACTGTGTTTTTACCTTAGTCATTGCCGATTTCACGTCTTCGTAGAAGCTTTCAACTGAAGCGTAATCATGGCTGGATGTAGGCGCGTAAGCCTGTACCACCTTCATCTTGTATCTCTCATTCAGTTTATTTACAATACCTACCACCCGTTCATTAATGCTATAGTATTCCTCTATGTTCCCAGCTATGTTTCTGTGAATTAGGAGCCCCACTCCCAGTTCTATTCTGTCAGCCAAGCCCCGGTAGGAAAGGACGTGCCCATTCTGTAGCACCGTATAAGCCTCATCTGGCCTCCTAACCTCATTGAGCCCTATTACATCCCATTTAACACCCTCTAGCTCCTCGAACAGTACAGCCAGACATCCCTCGCTAGTTAAGGTTCTAGCGTTAAACCTTGCCAAGTTCAGGTTCCCATGGCCGCCTGCTCGGATCCAGAGATTCTTAGCACCCTCTGCTGTGTTGCAGATCTGACCACCGCCATGATCAGTTGCTTCGCAGATGCTGGGGACTGAGGGCCGTGAGTTAATTGACGTATGCATGTGGGAGGTAGTGACTAGATACTGCACCAGGGTGGCCAATCCTTCTCTGGTGAGGGAGTGCGTTACCGGTGGGGGTCACCGGTGAGGCCGAGCCCCAGGCCTCTTAATGCAATTCCATCACCACGCGGATTTTTTTTTTCGGTTGAGAACTGCGCAGCGCCGAGGTTTGAATGACGGACCTTTTGCATGCGAGGCGGATGTTCTAACCACTACGCCATCGCCGCACCATTTTCCTTAACGCTCTCGAAATAAATTTTGCGGTGTCTGTTCATGCCATTGGTTGGTTCATTTGAACCCGACGTGACGGTATATATATATATATATATATATATATATATATATATATATATATATATATATATATATATATATATATATATATATATATATATTGTTGCGATCCCACCGCTGCCACCAGTTGTTGTAACTCGGGTTGCTGAGTCGTATCCCACCTCCTGATCACCAGTTGTTGTGATCCCGGGGTGCTGTGGTAGCGTGGTGTAGCTTCGGGTTGAGGAAACGACCGCTTACAAGATGGGGATACGAAAAACAAACAAGGTTTATGGCACTATTTACAAATATTTACAACATGAGGTTAAGAGTTCACAAACCACGAGCGTGGTGGTTAAACCTTTTCTTGGTTCAGAGCCTTCACAAACTACGAACGTGGTGGTTGAACCTTTAGTTGGTTCAGAGCGACGTCCTGCACTCTGCGGCGCCGTTATAAGTCCTCTCGGGCTCCTCTTTCTTCAGTGGAACACCAATCACATACACACACAACAGGTGAGGGGTACGAGCAGGCACGGCGCACGTGAACAGCCAATTTCGAGTCAAGATCACTGCACTTAAAGGTGGCGCCAGAGGGGCTCTTGCTCGTCGTGTGTGTCACTGGTCGAGGGGTCCCAAGCTTCGGACAGCAGACATCAAACGGTCCGCCAAACGGTCCGCTCAATTAGCCGGGCACTTTGTGGCGGCGGTCGCCGTTTCTTCAAAGGAATACGCTCTTTGTTGTCCCCTCCGGAACGGCTTACAGCTTCGTGGCGACAGGACGTCTCATCCGCCGGCTAGCAGGGACAATAGCTGGCGAGCATAGACATTCGGCGAGTCGGCTACTTGTTTGGGGATTAAAAGAGTGCCGCTCCCCCGTCATCTCTGGACGCTGGTTCCGAGAATACTGGAGTTCCAGGCGTGGGAACGCGGCCCGGCTACGCTTCTCAGCGACAGCATGGCGCCTGCTGACGCCGGTCATAACAGCTTCCCCCTCGCCAGATGAGTCACGGAGGGCAGCGGTCAACACTGCTGCTCGCAGGGACGACGAAAGGGTCTGTAGTCGAATCCCAAGAACTCGCCTTCGCTTGTGGCATGGTCTGAGTAAATGCCGAATCTTCGACACCGTTTCTGCAGCTGGACCACATGCACAAGCAAGCACTCGGCCCCCCCTCGAACAAACCAAGCCAAAAGAGGGATGACAAACCAATTTTAATTACTAGCTTTAACAAAAGCTCACTCTCAGAACTCTCAGGACTCACTTGTGCTGAGAAATCAAACGTGCTATCTTAAACCTTCTCATAATAAGATGCACGAAAAAACTAAAATATCAATTTTGTTACACCAAGAGCACTCCAGAATGGTTTAGAAGGAGCGGCTGAGCGCGTCCGCGTTTCCATTCAAATTGCCCTTTTTTTTTTTTTACCTAATGTCAAAATGATATTTTCGAAGAATCAAGCTCCGCCTCACAAGGCGATTGTTCTTTTATGTCACGGTTTGCAGCCAAGTAAGGGGAAAATGGTCTGTCCCTACTTTAAATTTAGCACCTCTGAGATAACACTGCAACTTAGAAATGGCCTACACAAGGTAAGCGCACTCCTTTCCTGAAGCGCAGTACGTTATCTCACGAGAACCCAATTTCTAGCTCAAGTAAAGAGCATCTTGGATCATTACCACTGTCGTCCTGACATAGAACGGCACGTAGGCCTCGATCTCTCACATAACACCGAACCGTTAATTCTCGGTAGTCAACAGAAGCTTTCAAAACCGGATGACGATCAGTATTGCCTCTTCACTTAAGAAGGCTGCCTTCTCCTTTTAATCACTGACTACTTTCATCGGTTCTGTCCCGCTGAGAGCATCGGTTCGGTTCCGGACTCAGTGAGCGCTAAGATTGTCCTAATGTCCGTTTTTGTTTACGTGTACCAATAATTGTCTACTACCGATACAGTAAACTCACCAGCCTCCCAAAACCCTAAACTACACTGTGACCTAACGGTCTACTTCAACGTTTAGGGAAAGCTTGATGATCTGCTCATGATCACTAGATCAATCATTCTTCAAAGAAGACCAACAAAACAGAGACAAACACTTCTTTCTAGAATGTTCGCCCGGTTGAAGCAAACTGCCTTTGCTAATGCCTCTGAGTAAATCTCACTGGGCTCTCCTGAGCCTTCAATTACTCTCATTTCTAAGCCTTGCAAAATACACGGCGCTATCAACCAAACGCTTAATCCTTCGCAGTTTGTCTAACGACTTATTCTTACGTTACGTTGTAACGCACAGTGAACAACACAAAAGTAATCCTAGGTGCGATACTCATCCAATGCACCTCACAATAATACACAGGGTTTCGCTAAAACTGTGCACTAATGGCTCTCAATTTTCATAACGCGCAACGACAACTGCACTGTGTTGCGCCAAACTTAACCATTTTACGAAATCATCTGGTCTATGTTAATATCTTCTTCCCTAAATGCCAATTCACGCCACATCCACATGACAGTAAAGGCATACGATATTAAACTAAACCTTTGAAACACTAAAAAAAACAACAATTTTTTTTTGTTTTTACCTTCTCGGTATATTCGTACAAATAATTAATGGACTTCAATTTTCAGCCTTTAGTTCGGCGGTTTTCCTTTTCAAAAAATTTACTCCGCATCAAACTTACCAAATTTAAAAGACTTGAATACGCATCTTAAGGTTCCACTGAGTAACAATTTTTTTAACACGGCTGTGCAAAAGTTACTCGAACTGACCGTTCCCCCTTTCTTAACTAGAATCTTTTAATCGCACACGATGGGGTCGTGGTCCCGGCGGTTTTCGAGCACGCCAGATGCTACAAAACGTGCAACCGCTAGGCTGTGTCCTGCCGTCACGCCTCATTCTGCACTTCGGCCGGCTTTCTTCGGTAATGTGAAAGGGGTACCAGAAGCAGGGGGGAAGCCTTTGCCATTTTTCTTTTGTGTTCTCGCCTATGCGGTATTTAGCCACTCTGCCCTTTCGACTCTGATCCTTCAGGCAAGGCCGCTTTCCCGAAGTTGTCGAACGCAACCGCGCTTTTCGTTGGGGTAATGCACCTCGTTTCCCCCCTCTACACCTGGCTTGCCGCTTGTACCTCTCGGAACGCCACCATGGACGTTTCCTGGAACGGATTAACGGCCTACCCTCTCGTCTTTCTTGCGACTGAGTGGGGCCTGACCTAGGCTTGCACAGTGACGAACGCTTCTGCTTCTTTCTTTTTCGGCGATGTTTTCTTGCCTCCTTTCTCTCGATGCCATCATCATGTCGCGTCGGGAACTGAGTGGTTGGGAAGCTTGTTGGAGCTAGTGCTACATTTTCCCCCACGCTCAAACATTTTATACTCGGTGTCACGACGGACTGCCGGGCCAAATTATCTTTGTTAATGCTGATGAAACCATTAACTGGGCCCACTCCGATGGCATCGCTGCACTCCTGAAGCTTCGCGTTCTTGCAATCATTAGCCACTGCACTAACCATATCTACATGTGAAAATTTCGAGACGTCCTCTCGAGGCATGGGGATGGTTTCCAGCTCCTTACTGAGCCCATTAGGGCTGCTGGCACACACCTCATCCTCGCAGGGACCGTCTTTTGATACTGTCTCTACCTCGAGACTGGCGAAGGGCTCGTTCTCGACATGCTCTAGATTGACGCCTTCGAGAATTCGCGGGCCCTTTTCTGGCGCAATCTGTTCCTGTCGCGCTTTATGAGGCGCCTCAACTTCTGGCGCTTTGCGACGCGCCTCGCTTTCAGACTTCGGCCTGAGTCTTTCTTCCTTTTTGCTAACAGAGTTTACAAATCTCCTGATTAGCTCTGCTTTAATAACATCATAGTTGTTCGCGTGCTGCTCACTGAGTCGCGCAACAACATCCGCTGCCTCGCAGGGCAGAACCGTGCGTAGCCTCTGAGACCAGGTGTCTCGCTCACACTTAAGTTGACTACACTTTCGTTCAAAGAGTCTAAGATACAGGCCCATATCCCATGATACCTCATATGGCTGCATGTACCCAGACATCTCGAACTCTGCCTCATTGTCGAGAAGAAGTACTCCTCGCTGGCGTCCCAGCCTCTTACTCAATTCATAGTCTTGTTCGAAAAACTTTCTCTTGAGGCCTTCTCTTTCGTGTTCACTCTTTCCTTCCATCTGAGCTGCTCTTAGTTTTCTTTCGATGATGAGGTCCCATTCTTCACTTAGTTCCTCATCATCAGCCCCGAATCATTAATCGCTTGAATGATTATGGATTTTCGTGCCAAACCCTTTGTCTCGATCCCCAACTCCTCACACAACAGCAACAAGTCTGACTTCTGCAGCTCCCGTAAGTCCATGATCGTACTGAGTGCTCGCTACTTCCAAAATAACTTTCCGAAACGGCGAAACTGAGTCTTTCGGCAAAGTTAACTACCAGTTCTAAAATTTACCCTCTTTTAGAACCTGGTTCACTCAAAGGAAAAGCCAAGCACTCACCCATACGTGATCCATGTCTCGAGCCAGCTGCTTCTCCTGGGCCGACTGTTGTTGTCACTTGTAGCTTCGAATCCCTCCGCTGTTCACCAGTTGTTGCGATCCCACCGCTGCCACCAGTTGTTGTAACTCGGGTTGCTGAGTCGTATCCCACCTCCTGATCACCAGTTGTTGTGATCCCGGGGTGCTGTGGTAGCGTGGTGTAGCTTCGGGTTGAGGAAACGACCGCTTACAAGATGGGGATACGAAAAACAAACAAGGTTTATGGCACTATTTACAAATATTTACAACATGAGGTTAAGAGTTCACAAACCACGAGCGTGGTGGTTAAACCTTTTCTTGGTTCAGAGCCTTCACAAACTACGAACGTGGTGGTTGAACCTTTAGTTGGTTCAGAGCGACGTCCTGCACTCTGCGGCGCCGTTATAAGTCCTCTCGGGCTCCTCTTTCTTCAGTGGAACACCAATCACATACACACACAACAGGTGAGGGGTACGAGCAGGCACGGCGCACGTGAACAGCCAATTTCGAGTCAAGATCACTGCACTTAAAGGTGGCGCCAGAGGGGCTCTTGCTCGTCGTGTGTGTCACTGGTCGAGGGGTCCCAAGCTTCGGACAGCAGACATCAAACGGTCCGCCAAACGGTCCGCTCAATTAGCCGGGCACTTTGTGGCGGCGGTCGCCGTTTCTTCAAAGGAATACGCTCTTTGTTGTCCCCTCCGGAACGGCTTACAGCTTCGTGGCGACAGGACGTCTCATCCGCCGGCTAGCAGGGACAATAGCTGGCGAGCATAGACATTCGGCGAGTCGGCTACTTGTTTGGGGATTAAAAGAGTGCCGCTCCCCCGTCATCTCTGGACGCTGGTTCCGAGAATACTGGAGTTCCAGGCGTGGGAACGCGGCCCGGCTACGCTTCTCAGCGACAGCATGGCGCCTGCTGACGCCGGTCATAACAATATATATATATATATATATATATATATATATATATATATATATATATATATATATATATATATATATATATATATATATATATATATATATATATATATATTTATATATATATATATATATATAGATATATCATCAGCCTGGCTACGTCCACTGCAGGACAAAGGCCTCTTCTCCCATATTCCGCCAGTTAACCCACTCCTGTGCTTGCTGCTGCCAATTTATACCCGCAAACTTCTTATCTCATCTGCCCACCTAACCTTCTGTCTCCCCCTAACCCACTTCCCTTCCCTGGGAATCCAGTTAGTTACCCTTAATGACCAGCGGTTATCCTGTGTACGCGCTACATGCCCGGCCCATGTCCATTTCCTCTTCCTTATTTCAACTATGATATCCTTAACCCCCGTTTGTCCCCTAATCCACTCTGCCCTATTCTTGTGTCTTAAGGTTACACCTACCATTTTCTTTCCATTGCTCGCTGCGTTGTCCTGAATTAAAGTTGAACCCTCTTTGTATATATATATATATATATATATATATATATATATATATATATATATATATATATATATATATATATATATATATATATATATATATATATACATATATATATATATATATATATATCACGGCATCCCCCCAATTTACGCTTGACAAGCATTATAGCCTATTTGAAAGGCAGTTACGAGACGTAGCGTGGCGTGGATTTGTGATAGAATACTTAGCTGCCACCTAGCTAGAATGACAGGGTTCGATTCCTACTGGGACCCTGACATTTTTTTTCTTTACATTTGTCGGGTCAACACAGCTGACGTCAGCTTTTTCTTAACGCTTACGCATTAAAATTACCCACGTGCGTTTTCACCGTTCCTGGGTAGATTTGAAACGTCTATCACCTGTGGCACATACGAGCATCCCAGTGGCACAAAGCCACCCGCGGGTATGTGCCACTGTCCTGCGGGAAGTGTTTGACGACGTACGCGACAGGATTGGGAAATTATTTATGTCATGACCAGCGAGTTGTATTCGTCAAACTATCTTACCCCGATATATTGATTTTGGTTTACCGCAAGTGAAGAAGGTGATCACGAGAGCACCCAGGCGTAGGTGGATAGATAGATAGATAGATAGATAGATAGATAGATATATAGATAGATAGATAGATAGATAGATAGATAGATAGATAGATAGATAGATAGATAGATAGATAGATAGATAGATAGATAGATAGATAGATAGATAGATAGATAGATAGATAGATAGATAGATAGATAGATAGATAGATAGATAGATAGATAGATAGATAGATAGATAGATAGATAGATAGATAGATAGATAGATAGATAGATAGACAGATAGATAGATAGATAGATAGATAGATAAATAGATAGACAGATAGATAGATAGATAGATAATTCTTGGAGTATGCAAATAATTGCTTCGCATTTAAAAAAGATAGTAATCGTTACTAATGCGCTAGTTTTCCAACGTAATTGTTAATAACGGTGAAATTCACAAGATCTATTTTAAGAAACAAACTTCGAGTAACTATGTGTTTAAAGGAAGTTCTTAATGGTTCAAAGTACTTGGTACCCTACTATGGAAGAGCAAAAAACTTTCCCGTAGGCCTCACACTTGATAACACCATGTCGACAAAATTATATGTGTTTAGAAAAAAGTGTTTAAAGATTTCGAATACTTGGTACTAAACTTTGGGAGAGCAGGGAGCTCACCCCAGCAGTTCTTTCTTCAATCACGGAAACATGTGTGTTTAGAAAAAGTGTTTAACTTCAACAATTCAGTGTAATCGGTACTCTACTATAGGAGAGCTGAAAGCCGTCCTTTGGGCCTCAATGTCGCCAAGAGGTTTGAATCACTATGCAACATAACTTTGCTACGACTGCAGGAGTATTCGTGGTTGTGTACTTCAGGGAACCCATCTGGGACCGGTGAGCTTCAGTGTTTTAGTATAAATGATTATATATATCGACCTATATATCAATGTTCTGCTACCCGATCATGTGTGCTCAGAAACGTAGCACAATACTGTTAATCAACCCCAGTGAAAAAAAAAAAAAACTAAACAACCCAACTCTGCCATCATCGGGCATTATAAACAACCGAGAAGTCTCTAAAGTATGGCTTTTCGCTTGAACCATGTGCATTTTCCTCGCCGGCTTTCACTTAAAAGTACTACGTCTAGACAATTCCGGTTATAAATTCACACATTAGGCATCAAATATTCGATGACTGCGTAGAAAAACTAACGGTCCAAGAAAAGTACCAGCGGCTACAGTTAATAGCTGTTCGCTTACAGTTACTAATGTAGTCATTAAAGAGGTGACAAAAAGTTAGTAATTGTTGCAACTGTCAACATTTGTTGAAAGTAGTTAGGTAGAGAAATGTTTGTAATGGTCGAAGAAATGTAGCGACCTCTGAGGTTGCTGCCCAATCACTTGCAGTTACGTACTTTTCACTGACTATATACTGCACTTACTTCAAATGCGCTCACACTTACTTCCATTTAATAACATTTTTGAAGAGTACATATGCCCTTTAAAATAGTGCATAACCTGGAAAGTTGAACTATTGTTACGACTTTCCATGTGATACATTGTTTAGTCGTGTATTTACATTAACAGTGGCAAAGTTTGGTTTGTTATACTATTCAGAATTCAAAAGCCTTGAAGGTACTATACCGCAGTTGTGTATAGCACGGCTCAAGACAGGTATTACAGTTTATTTCTGTGCAATTTCTTCCCCTAGGTAACTTTATTTGTGCTGCCTAAATGCGCAGAACTTACATGATAAGTAATGCAGATAGCTTCGCGTGAAAATTAAACTTCAAGAATTCAGGATTGAATTCGTCTTCAGCATTTAAGTTACCAGTACTCCCAAGGCACTTGCCGCTCGAAACGATATTCAGAATTAATGGCAAACCTAAGAGCCCAGACAGTAGGGAAAATGAGGGAATACACGAGTACTTTGCTTGCACGATGTCATACTCTTTGCCATAAACCTCATCCAACAAGGTCAACTTGCAGTCTTCAGTGTGTGGCCCCGGCAACCTACTTTGGCTAAGCTTCCTGTCGGTACGTTCCATAGTTTGGAAGGAACGCACTCCTGTGACGCTCGAGTGCACGTAGCGAATGTGACTACGGGCTCTTTGTGACAGTGCTTTGGCAGATGCTTATTGTTGGTTCCCCAACTACCGCCTCAGACGGAATCTTTCACTCCACAATGTGGTCGGGGCCACTATCAAGCTTTATAATACGTCTCAAGCATACAGACGTCTAATGACATCATATACATTGCATTCTGTATCGATAACTGTAACGGTACCGGACTAATCACAGGCTAAATTTACGAACAAAGGTTGATAGAAAACTCGGAAGCATTCACGGCAGAGCATGATTGGCACACTCCCGTCTCTGCTTTCATTGCTGTTGCTCTTAGAGAGACATTAGAGGCAAATATTACGTCGATGTTGATGGTTGAAATAGCAGTCCATAAACCAGGTAGCGCTACTTTGGGGCCAAGGAATTGGTATTGGGAAATAAAATTATGTTTTAGTGGTTCACAGAGGTTAGCGCACTGCCCCGCCGCGGTGGTCTAGTGGCTAAGGTACTCGGCTGCTGACCCGCAGGTCGCGGGATCAAATCCCGGCTGCGGCGGCTGCATTTCCGATGGAGGCGGAAATGTTGTAGGCCCGTGTACTCAGATTTGGGTGCACGTTAAAGAACCCCAGGGGTTCAAAATTTTCGGAGTCCTCCACTACGGCGTCTCTCATGATCAAATAGTGGTTTTGGGACGTTAAACCCCACAAATCAATCAATCAATCAATCAATCAGGTTAGCGCACTTAAAATTACCCGCATGAACGAGCCTGCTGACGCAGCAGTTGCCTTGCCCAACGTTGCCCACCTCTGATGCGCGGCCGCCAACACTCTAGCTGCAGAGCACTGCTCAGAAGGGCACATCGCAGCCTTGCCCAAGGTGCGGTTCACCTCGTAATTCATGATGATTTGATTGATATGTAGGGTTTAACGTTCGAAAACCACCATATGATTATGAGAGACGCCGTAGTGGAGGGCTCCGGAAATTTTGACCAGCTGGGGTTCTTTAACGTGCGCCCAAATCTGAGCACACGGGCCTACAAGATTTCCGCCTCCATCGGAAATGCAGCCGCCGCAGCCGGCATTCGATCCCACGACCTGCTGTCGTAATTCATCACACGAAAGTGCAGCGAGCTTGCACGCAGGCAGATGTCCTGGTTGTTTTGCACACTCGCGCAGGGGCACGACACTCGGCCATTGCAAGCGCACTCGTTTTAGGGCGCCAGTACGATCGGTTTATTTGGCTATCTATTCGGGTTTAATCTAATTATGTCTCTGCATAAACAAATAATAAATCAACTTTCTGCTAATTTCATTGATCCTAATATGTTAGTTAATACTAACACAACCAGGTTTGCGGCTAATAATAACTTTTTACTTCCTAACGTTCGTACTAACTATGGTAAATCATCTTCTCTCTTCTGTACCATCACCATATGGAATAATTTGCCCACTTCGCTAAAATGCAAAGTTTCTTTAATTTCATTTAAAAACTCATTAAAAGAGTACCTGTTAAATAGTTGATCTATCTTATTTGTGTTGTTTTATGCTGTATTATTTGTTTTTTGATTTCATGCCTTTTTGTTTTCATTCTGCTTTGTATATTTTTGTTTTTACGATTCTAACAGCTGCTTGTGCTTTTATTATTTGTAATCATCACCGAGGATCCCGTTGCAGCCGTGTGCTTTGGGACCCTCATCTGTATATTTTACTCCCTGTAACATCCTTTTATGACATGATAATAAACTGATTGATTGATTGATTGGTAAACAGCGAAATCGGTGTGCACCATTCGAGCATTTGGCAACATCACATGCAGGCAGGAATTTGTCAAACTTTCCGTCACTGAGACTTTCACGAGCGTGCAAAGCATACGCAGCAGTAGGAGGTACCAAAATCACTAATGAAATGCGATGGCGCGAGTGAAGCGCAGTGAATTCGGCGAAAATGCCACTTTTGAACCACTCACGCCATTTTCCATGCTGACGCCAAGAGTTTTCCTTTTCCATTAATGAAACACAAACCGATAAGCTGAATTTTACTGTGTGTTTTAATGCATGGGAGATTCCTTTTTTTATGTATTTGGTCTGAATACCAGTGAATAATTGCGCTCGGAACTCTCGACATTGTTGGGATCATTCCAAGATGTTCCCACTCGTGGTACATTCAGCGTCGTACATTTACCTTAATTTGCCAATTTTTAGAACACTGCTGTTGGCAATAGCGACATTTTAGATGTTCTCAAACATTGATCTTTCACTACGACGTATATTGTTATTTGCCTTTAGTGTCCCTTTAAGCGCGTTGCTCCTCGTGCGTTCTCACACGTATACCTCATACTCGCCACGGACAGCCGTGCCAAGTATGGACAGGGCCTAGAGTTTATCGACTTTGTGAAACATGATGCCGCAACTGAAATGGACGAACAAAAAGTGTTCCGAAGAAACTTTTTTTTTTTTGTATTACTCAATGAGTTACCATCTTCTGAGACTCCAAGGAGGGCGCCAAAGGTTACATTAGAGGCTTTTGAGAATTAAGAGACTACGCGAAATCACGATGTGTCATTTGCAACTTCGGTGTAAAAGAGCATAGGACAGCGAAAATTGTGGAGCTTATACTCACACTCACTCATCAAACATATTTTGCGCTTAGGGCTGACTCGGACTCCGACCTACCAAGATTATCATGTGCCGTACTCCCTCGGACTAACACCAATGAACATTTTCTGCAGTCGGACTCACTCAAACTCAATCCAACCAAAGTATTATTCACCTGGACTATCTCAGATTCAGATTCACAGCTCTAATAAGTCTAAGTGAGTCCGAGCAAGCCGACTCACAGTGAGTCCGTTCGCCTAAAATTACCTTTTTCGACCAATGTTTTAGTGCTTTTAACACCAATATCTCACGTAATCAGTGCTTTTGTAATTCACGCTTCTAATCAATAATAATAAATGGTGTATAAATATTGAATATGTTTGAGTAGACGTGCATGAGTATACACGTGAATCCAGGCGGCTGATATAGTAACGATGCTTATGAATGGATAGGACCATATGTCTGCAAAAATATTGAAACTCACCCAAGGTATATATTTCTTGTGCTTTTCACTAATTCAGACTCAGACTCGCCAAAATTTTCCTGAACCGGACTCACTCGTACTCACTCACGAATATTTTCTTCAACCAAACTCGCTGAGACTCAAGTTCGACAAAATATTACTCACGCTGACTCATGGCTCGATTTGAGTCTAAAAAAGTCAACTCATAAATGAGTTCGCCAACCTATGAAAATATGTGCTTTCATCTCAAGGGGAAGCAGCGACAGTGGTAACTATAGCGTGGAGACTCACAAAACTGCAGCATGAATAGGAGCGCTGCTATACGGTGTACCTATTGCAGGCCGCTGTGGCGCCCGTAATGAGATTAGGCAGGCCATGGAAAATTTTCATCAATTAAAGCATTTTTAGAATTACACTGGCATTCGCTGCCCACGGCCGGCTGAAACGCAACATTTACGAGGTCTTTGAACAGATGAGCGTATTCGCCCGTACTTGCACGGTTTATATGTATTTCAACTGCTCATACACAATCGTATACCAGCAGCGAAAGCAGGAACGCTGCTCCAGCTCCGGCTGAGCCATAGCTAAGCAGTGGTTCTCCATGCATCCATTCGCATTCGTTGTTCTTGGAGCCAAACGCGTAGCGTGTCTCGGCAGTGAAGGAAGGCCCTTTAAAGGGTTTTGCACCCATGGCTGCCCATGCATGCGCCGTCCATACCATGACAGAGCGACAGTGTCGGTCAAAGTGCGGACGGTGCTACATTACGCTAGAAGGGCGATATCACCAAGCCTCCTAGCATAATTCAAATGGCGCCGTGTTAATTTTATTTAGATTTATGACGACGGTTAAGAATCCCGCGTGGTTGAAATTTCCAGGAGCCCTCCATTGCGGCGTTCTACATGATCATATTGTGGCTACGCGTTGTTAAACCTCCTCAATTACTTAGTATTAAAAAAACGAGATAAAAATTTTTAGTAACATGGTATCTTCGCAATCAGCACTCGATATAGCCTCTCCGCATAGACAATATATTCGTTGCTCAATCGCGCTTCCCAAAAAGAAGGAAGCGCTTTTGTATGATGATGACAATAATGACGTGGAGATAGTAATGCCGCAAGTGTCAGACAGACATGTCCGAAGAGCGCTAGCGCTTCTAAATCACACCGACTGCTATATGGTGCAGCAAAGTTGCATAAAAGCAATAATTTGAGAGTTTCTACGCATCGAAACCGTCATATGATGAGACACAAATCGCATAAAAATAAGAGCAGCTATTTGGCACCTTGACCCACGACGGAGGCTAACTAAAGACAGACAAGCGTGCAATCTTGAACCATTCGGGACAGGTTGCATCTTGTATAGCTATAGCAGTAAGAATAATGAAAATGAATGGAATGCTTACAAAGCCATCTTAAAGAGCAAGTTGAATTGTTTCTCTTACTCAGAGCACCAACAGCACCTATTTTGCCTATCGCCTGTGGTTCAATCAGATACGATGCTTAGATCAGCTAGCGACTTTCTAGACATCAAGCGTGAGGGAGTTTCGTGCTGAACAGCACGTAGAGTTACAATGTGTGACCACCAAGAGGGAATCGAGCGTTTATGAAAGGCAACTCAACGTATAAGTTACCTTTCGTGCTTCAGGCATGTGTACATGTCTGGAATATACGGGGCTGCGTGATATATAGTTCGCATGTACGTGGCCTATAGACACAGGACTGTCAGAACTTAGCCTGTGGAGAGCCGTCACTATGGCGTTGAGAATTCATGAACGGCGTCTCATTCTTGGTGAGAACACATGTTCACGGGATAGCAGACACTCATTTATCGGGTCACCTGTCACCCACAGTCCGAACGCGTAAGGGCTCATGAGCCCCCTTATTTAGCCAAGGGCAACGCTGGCTTTAGTCCAGTGTCAACGATGCCCACAATGCTCAATGAACATTTGGAACACCACAGGGATCATTTTCACTAGAGAATGGATCTCTTATCATCCGCCTTTGTTAACAATCGGAAGATTACGTTCATAGCAGGGGGAAGTTGCACTGTAGGATCGCGGACGACAACCGATAAGAAATCTAGTTTGAATATGATCGTTATATTATAACAGGCTCGCGATGGTCGGTTATGCGCGATCAGGATCTTGGAAGAACAATGAATCGGTGATTCTGCGATTGAGACTGAATGCGCGAATCACTCTTTGCATCGGCGACGCGCTCATGGCAGGGCACTAGTCAATAATGAAGCCGCTTGGAGACCGAAAGTCATATATGTCTCATTGAGACATACGCTAGTAAAATCAAAGTCGTGAATAACAGTCCTCCTTTGTCCCGAAGAAAGTTTAATAATAACACAACAGCGTTGTGAGCGTTGCTTTTTCCACTCCTTCTCTCCGTTCCTTGAGTTATACTGAAAAAAAAAATCATCGCTGTCCAGTGCATTCTTTGACGTTGTGGGTCAGTGCATGGCATCACCTTCTCGATTCAAGCCGACGCTGTGTGAGCAACGAAAAGACAGCAAACCAGAAAGAGAGATGAAGAAAGAGAAAGGACAGAGCAAACAATTATTTCACCATCTTCAGGAGGCGAAGACGGTGCGTGACGCGCCACGAGGACAGGATCCGCACCGGCCGTGGAAACCTTGAGAAGCGATTCGAGGCACGCCGGCGCATCGGAGCGTCCGCTTTCTCCGGCGGCCGTGCCCCTCCTCCCAAGGGCTACTGCGCCTTCGGCCGCTCTGTGATTCGTCGGCGAGCGATTATTTTCGCATTAGGAACCGCGCTTTCCTGTCCGGTGTGGCAGCAGCGGCGGCTCCTTGCCTTGCTTTATCTTCTCTTCCTGTCCTTTCACCGGGGCTAGACGTCTCGGAACTTTGTGAATTTTCGTTACCGTGCGAGTATGTCTTTCTTTAGCAGTTCATCCTGTCCTCGGATTTTTTTTTTTTTTTGACGTTCGTGCTCACGGTGGATCTTCTTCGGTTCTTTACTTGGTTCTTCCTCGCTGCATTCTCCCGGTCACTGGCGACGGGAACCGCGGCAGTGCGCCTGCGCTCCGCGGGAAGGGTGGATCTCGCACAAACATACAGTATGGAGCAACGCTCCTGGCGATCAAAGAAGAGAATCTGTAAGGAGTGAACAGCGGCCGCTCGAAATCGTGTGGGACTTTCGGCCAATAAGCAGCGAGCTGGGCGTAAAGCAGGAAAAACTGGGGTCTTTCCCTTTTCATTCTTTTTTTTTCTTTCTATTGCGATGAAGCTGTTTGTCTTCGTAGAGGCGGTTGGGTCGTCCCAATAGAGACTAGTCTGCAAGGCCATATAGACGCTTGCACTGACGCGAAGCTCTCCACAAGAGGGAAAAGTTGCGTTGTTCAGGCGCAGCCCTGTGGTTCTGCGGGCCACGTAGGATAGGTCTATATTGAGCGTGTGCTGCATACAACCTTGCATGCAGCTCCCATGTGATTCAATGTGAACATGGTTTTGCCACTGCCAAAAAAGGTTGCCCAAATGGAAGGATAAGGCATCCACAGAGGCGCGATTTTCTCGAGAGCGTCCACTAATGTGTTGGTAATGTAGCCCTTCCACTTTCGCAGTGCCTTTTAGCGGACTCGAAGTTTCAATTTGTAGTCTTTTTTTTTTCGTGCCTAGACTCTTTGCTTTAATATCAAAGGTCTGCATATACATTGATTTGTTCAACGCTTTTCTTTCCTTCGAGGCAGATGCTTGCGTGTTGTACACTGTTTGCAAAAAGTTAAGAAAAAGAAAGTAGAGGATAGCGAATTTCTTTCGCAGAAGCTGATTTTCTCTTCTTTATTTCTAAATCATGCTTTCACTCATAGGAAAAGCAATAACTGTGTCCGACTTCACGGAAACTTTAGCTTGTGGCAGAGAAATTGTGGCAATAATATAAAAATAAATTAGACACCATTTCCCTATAGACGTTCAATTTTTGTGTTCGATGGAGATTTCCCCTTCTGTTTACAATCACAGAAATTATAAACTAATTGAGAGTAATTATATGTCGATATGCATAGCACTACTACAAGTTTATTCAGCCAGGAGACGCATGCGTAAGAACGCTGCGTTTTCTGTGGATAGGTAAAGTTCGAGGATGGCACCTACTGCAGTCTCGTAGGTTTCGTAACAGCCGACGTGATACAGGTGCATAACAAAAAAACTATGTTATAAACAAAAAATAGATATAATATTTTTCAACGCAGACAGAAGCTACGACTCACTAATGCATAAGAAGTCGGTTACAAACTAACACAATGAAAACATAAATTCTGCTCAGATGCATCGCAAGCTGTTAAACTGAAAGAAAATTTGTAGAGATGTACTAGATGTTGAATGCAGCGATTCAAACTGTGGTATACGTCCATTTTATAACTCTACCATAGAAAAATATGGCCAATCTTTAGAGTCAACAAGTCCCAGTTCAGAAAAATTTGTACTATCTCTAATGCAATGTTCTATTGCGCTAAATAAGACTTTCCGCATTGGAGCACGTATCCGAACGAGCTTCGACATTTACGGTAGCTTCCATTTGCCCGCTCATTTTCGTTAGCGCCCTGACTTCGAGTCACCTGACATAGCTGTGTTTTCTAATTTAAGCAATACACTTATAGGACAAAATGAAACCGAATCATCAACAAGACATAATGTAATTTCATTGCATAGCAAAGCTAACTATCTGCTATCCAAGTATGATGATACGACCGATAAACTGTTGATAAACTACCCCTTATTTTTACACTTGCACGGGAATAATGTTGACCACCTTGCATCAGCTGGTACTGAATTACATAGTGGTATGCTCGAAAACTTAGGTTTCTGATAATTCATTCAGACTTCCAAGAATTATTAGATTGTGTCGTTGTGAAGATATTGTGTTATTATTATTGACGACATTTGTGGAAGTGAAAGTGACAATAGTACTTCTCACCCCGAACCCCTTACACACACACCTGCGATACACAATGAACTATGATAATGATGATGACGAACTTATTACAGCCACGATTAGGGTTGTTCCAAAAAATTGGTATTTTTTATTTCATGGACATTTTATCAAGTAAAGTGACACCACCAGCATCTTTTATAAACGATATGATTGCAGTAAAATAACATTTCATCTGGCTAACAAAAACCTTTCGTAAACAGGTATCGTTTAATTAATTTCTCAATTGATCAGTCGATTGATCGGCTGGTTTCTACGTTTAGTACAATCAGTAGTTATGGTAAACAACACGAATAATTTCGACAGCTTGAATGTTTCTTTAGTGGGTCGCCAAAAAGACTCCCGCGTTTACATTCGCAAATCGATAAAAGAACTCAACCATGGCTCGTCAAACGATCCATTCATCAAAAACTGAAGAATATAACCAGAGGAAGGATATGATTATATCTGTGCGCGTGTGTATATAAAAAACCATGAGCACGAAATCCTCGATAGCGTCATGCGAAAGTGTGACATTTAATAGACCACTACCCCAAATAAAAATGCAGCTTACCCTGCTGAAGTTCATACAAGTAGTTTGATACTAATTTGAAGGCGTCATGCAATCTGCAATGAAGTGCAGTGTCCACAATTCTAATTGCCCGGCTTTATTTACAAGCACGCATTTACATCAATGAATGTTTTCTTTATAGGATCGCCTCAAACAAAGCCTGTATCTCGGCGACCGTGCTGGCGATGTCGTATGTTCGGTAAAGCTCCACGAGGGGTCGGGAAGACATGTGAGCGAAGAGAAATTCCGAAAATGTACTGGGGGTAACTCGGAATAATCGAAACGAAACAGAGGCGCCCCATCGGTGAACACAGCAAAAGAAAAATCAAATAGACAGGAGTGGGGGGAGGGAGAAAGCAAAGGATGGCGCTGAAGAAAGCGAGGAAGGGCGCGCGGTTGATGCGAGAAGGGGAGGCGCCCAGCACCAATTGTTTTGACGGCCGAGGACCATTAATAATTTCTCCCGCCATTGTTGTTTTCACGGGCAAGGAACATTTCGGCTGACCATGCGTACTGGAATGCTGCCCGCAGCAGCTCCGAGGGTGTATTAATCTACTTCACTCAAGAGAGCTGGGGGTGCCCTGGGTGACATTCTGCGCCCCCTCCGCCCCTCTTCGCATTTCCAACCTCGACTTCGTCTATACACACTTTCGCTCTTCACCCCCTCCTTTAACTCCTCCTCTCGGTGAACTCGCCCGTAGCGCTGATGGCGTTGCTAAGGTTCTTCCGCGCACTTGCGCCCTCTGACGCCAAACTTCGGCCCGATGGGAGTGTGGTGAGACCGTGGCAGCCTCCCGCGAACCCCGCCCCCTCCTCACCTCCCAATTTCAGGCCCAGACCTCCGGTCAACCCAAGACTGTATTCGCAATCTCGGATACTCCATGGCCTGTAAGCATGCTCGCGGCAATGCCTCTGAGAACGTGTATACAAATGCGTGCATGACTGCGCAGTGGCTTAAAGGGGGGGGGGGGGAGGGGACAAGGCAAATGAAAGGGTTGTTTCGCTGCGCTGTCAGGGATGACGAACTGCCTCTGTTGGACGCCTGGTGACTCGGTTCAATGTGAACTTCCTGTCGCAGCGAAATCGCGCTGTAGCGCTCTACGCGCACACCCGCCCACATTCGCTCGAGCTTCGACGGTTGATTGTGGGATTGCTGCTGACGTCATACGACAGTCGCGCTATGCGGAATGGCAGGAATGTTGAAACTTGTCGAATGCTTTGGAACTTGTCCGCACACAATGAGGATTCGCTTTACTAGTTGAGAGTGTGCACGACCACATATATAGAAGCAGTGATGTCCCAAAAATGTGTTGAGAGATATGCTTTGCAAGAGAAAATGACAGTGGTGAGAGAATGTTACTGTAGCCACACTACGGTGTACTATAATGGTGAATTGAGAATCAAGTGATCTGGTAAAATAATGAAAACTTCCTTTTGTTTACCACTGTGGAATTTCATTTCTTGCACCGTCGCAATAGAAGTGTATTATGTATCCTGCATTAAAGCGAATGTGCCATGCATTTACATCTTCTAAATATCCAGTCGCTCCACTTACAAGACCTTCTTTTGTCACGTGGTTATCGAAGATTCCTCCACAGCATAATAATAACACACTCCTATAGCTACTTAGTGCATGTTTAAGTTAAACAAGGGCTGAGGTACTCCGCACTGTATTGGCCGACAAAATAAAAGTAGCTTTATAGTGGAAGTCACAGAAAACACGTCAAAAAAGGAGAGGTCGAAGCCCTCACCTACTCTTCTCTGCCCCCCCTCCGACTATCCCAGTTCCACACCCAACTGTTCATGTCGTGTTTTCTGCGGCGTGCGTGAGTGCTTTTCTGTACCACCTACACAGCGCAGCCTCCCCACCAGTTCTTTATGTGCACCAAAATGAAAGCACGTGGGTCTCAAGCATTTTCCGCCTCAATGCGGGGTGTAAAACAACGCTCAATGCCAGAACAAAAACCGCAACAACAACAAACGAAATATAGGAAATTCAGCTCATCCACGTGATGGTCTCTGCTCGTCAAAATACCCATACCGGTAAGCAAGCTTCTTTACGCAAGCGTTAAACGACGACTGTGATTTGCAATCGCCTGGCAGTGGGCTTTGCCAAGCATCAGTCGATGTGGCGAAGGCCACAGGTGATCGGACGAAGTGAGAAGGGGAGTCTTACGTATTCACAAACCAGCCTCAACCATACCTCGAGTTTTCCTCATCGGTTTCAAGCTGTTATTGCGCTTGCTGAACAAAGTAGGCTATTATACGTGAACAAATTTCGTTGTTATATTTTACCCTGTGACCATTTCTGTGCCCTTATAACGCACGTAGAGAGTACAGAAACTTGGGGAAAATGTGAGAAGATGCCAAGTGAATATGCCAAGTGAAGACGACTCTTCAGACAAGTTTCCATTCACGACAGTGCCTTTCACCACTCAGCAGTCCCGTCTACGGAAACTTGACCTTTTCTTCAATCTACAACAACAACAACAACAACAACAATGACAATAATAATACTAATAATAATGATAACAACAACGAAATTAATGATGATATAATAATTGTTGGGGTTGAACTCTCAAAACCACCATATAACTATTAGAGACGCCAAAGAGGAGGACTCCGGAAATATCGACCACCTGATGTTCTTTAATGGGCACCTAAATCGAAGCACACTGGTCTCAGGCATTTCCGCCTCTATCAAAAATGCGGCCACTATGCCGGGGATTCGAATCCGTGACTTGTGGGTCAGCAGACGAGTACGTTAGCCACCAGACCACTGCGGCGGGGTGTGCCACACGAAATGCCGTAACTCTGTAATATATCTTGTAGCCTTGGCTGAAGATACAGATTGTGAACGTTGCTCGGTCATTACAACTTCTTCATTGCACTTTTCTTCTTTTGGTTCTGGACGAAAAACTGGAAATATTTTCAAATCTGATGCTTTTACGCTGGTACTGAAGCACACATGACTCGATTTCACCTCCTCAATGGTCGCTGTGTGCCGGTGGCGCGGCATGCACAAAGGATGTTGCAACACAGCGGATGTATGGGCACTTTCGGGGCGGCATGCATCGGCCGGGCCAGTACTGCAGAGCGGGAAAATTCATTGAATGGAACTAAAGAATAAACCTGCGTCCATAAATAAAGTTTGTTCAAGCAAAACGTTCACTAGTAAAAAATTCGTTTCACTGAAAGATCTTGGCATATAGAGGAAAATGCCCGGGGATTTGATAAAGACCCGTCATCCTGAAATGTTCTTTAAACTGATGTTCGTACAAGTGAGAGTTCACAGTACTGAGCTGTATGCTGCATCTCTGATTACAAAGAAAGTGCCGTTTGCTATCAATTGTAGAAGGGCCCCTAAACGACCCAGAGGTTGCAATTTAGTTGCGGTGTTGCAGTTGTACATCAGTCTACAGCGATTGAGTTCATCTGTTCGTATGTCCGCCTCTCTGAACGCCCTTCCTCAGCGTCCGTGCATGGTGACAACGCATTGCACTATGTATACGCGCGCATCTGCTGACTCAGTGGAACATGCGACCGCCAGCTTTTGATGGCAAGTAAGTGGCCCGGAGTCTTATAATTAGTCATCGGAGACGGGACCGTTGCGCTATTTATATACCTTTGATCTAAAAAAGAAATGCAAGTGTTTGCATATAGTTTCTTCATTTAGACCTCGCCACTAATATGGTTCTCTGTATGCCATTTCCTTGTCATCGCCATTTAGCATTCAGCCCAAAGCTTGCATCTCTGTATATTTTAACGAAGCAAGATGTATTGGCTTGTCTTCACAGTTATCCAGTGTACTGGTAAGGTATTGTGATCCCGATTGGACGGCAATATAGCAGTACTGCAGAGGATGACGTGCTGGATAAGGCAGCACGGTTCACTTATGTCCTAATTGTTTATGTCCCTTGAATACATCCTGTAGGTCTATTGGGATCTTTAGTGGTCCTCGTTTATTGGTGTCTTCTTGGAATCCTTGCAGAAAGCGTGGATTTACGTTTAAAATAGGCGAGTATGAAATTCCTTAGAACAAACATATTTTTCCAATAGCTTTGCAACTGCTTTGCAGACAGCTTTTTCCACAGAAAAAAAAAATGTTTCAAAAAACAATGATTGTGGCCTTCTTAGTTCCCCACCAAGACTATAGCCTATCTTTCTGTCTGGCTGCAAGTGTGAAGCTGTTTCTTTATCCGGTGTCTATAGAGTAATTCGAGAAGCTCGTTTATTCTACTTATGTAATTTCCCCTTTCTCTCCCTTATTTGTTCTGCTTCGTAATAATGAAGCTATGCTCACTTTGAAAAGCGAATCACGCCGCACATCACCCGTGAGCTTTCTGCAAAGTGTGTTAATAAAGTGTGTGCTTGGAGTAAAAGAAGGCATGGTCTCTATTGAGCTGGTTTTTGGTCAAGGCTTTGGTTCCGATAGCACTTCGACTTTGGTACATACTCGGATGGGTTTAGTGCGATTCAGACAAAGACAGGAGACACACATGTAGAATAAAGGCGAGTGCTGTGTTTGGTTCCGATGATTTATTGATTTTTCTACACTGCGCCCGTGCTATAACAGGCACTAGACGTAACTTGAGAGATGCACTCTCGGGTCATCGCACGCTTGACTCGACCTGTTTCCTGCGAAGGAATTTCGAAGAAAGTGCTCGCTGAAATCGGCAGTGAAGTACAAGTGGCTTATATGAACGTCCATCTTCTGAAGGGCATCTCCTTCAAATGCAGAACCAATGCTTGTATGAATAATTATTACCGGAGCGTGTATATAGTCTCTATTTCGAGGGAGAAGAAGACACATTACTTCTACATTTATTTAAGATTTTTTTCAGATTGGGAAATAGTATTCTGTGTTAGAAGTACGAGGCAGCAGAACTCCACATATTTAGGTCTCGAGGCAAAAAAAAAAATTGTAATGATGGAAAGAGTCAGTGATTTCACAAATAGAACGCAAAATGTAGCTGAGTGAGTGCGCAAATAAAGTGGCATCAGTCATATGCAGTATTCGGATAGAAATAGCCAGCGTGCAGGCAGAGCGAAAGTATAGGCCCGTAATAACACGGCACCTATAGTGAATCGTGTGTGTTATTCTGCATTTATTTGGTCATAGCCATCATCTCACCACTGAAACGCATGCAGCATCATCACTGAAGTAGAGGCAACACTACGAAGTGCTAAACATGCCACGCATGAGGTCTGCTTTATCACCATCATATGAGCTAGGTGGCCTTATTTCGTTATTTTTTTTTTGCAGCCATTTCAGCGAGAAATTTCTTCTAGCCATTCACACCATATTATAGGTAGACTCAAAGAGGCAAAGCCGCTGGTGAGGATAAGGTAACAATGGACCTGCTGAAATATGGCGAAAAAGTTGTCCTAATAAAACTGTCCACTTTATATACGAAGTGTCTCTTGACGGAAAGGTTACCAGAATCTTGGAAGAACGCAAACATAATTTTAATCTATGAAAGGAGATGTCAAGGACTTGAAATATTACACGCCGATCAGCTCACTGTCGGTTCTCTACAAACTATTTACGAAAAATAATAGCTAATAAAATTAAGGTGACATTAGAGTTCAATCAACCAAAGGACGAAGCAGGAGTTTGTACAGGCTAATCCACACCAGACCACATTCATACTATTGATTAGGTAATATAGAAATGCGCGGAATACAACCAACTCCAGTATACATAGCTTTCATAGATTACGAAAAGCGTTTGATTCACTCGAGACGTCAGCAGTAATGCAGGCGCTATGGAATCAGGGCATCGACGAACCCTACATAAACATACTATAAAAAAATCAACTGCGGATCAACAGCCATCATAATTCTCCATAAAGGAAGCGACAGAATATCAATAAAAAAGGGTTTATGGCACGGAGACACGATCTCTCCAATCATATTCACCGCGTGTTTACAGGAGGTTTTCAGGGCCCTAGAATGGGAATGGTTAGGAATAAGAGTTAGGGATAAGAGTTAGGGATAAGAGTTAGTATCTTAGTAACTTGGATTTGCTGTTGACATTACATTATTGAGTTACTCCGGCGACGAATTAGAGCTCGTGATTACCGAAGTCGACAAGAAAAGCAGAGGGGTAGGTCTGAAAATTTAATGCAAGAAAACTAAAGTAATGTGCAACAGTCTCGCAGGAAAGAGCACTTTGCGATAGGTGGAGAGACGCTGGAAGCTGTAAAGGAATGTACATGTCTACTTAGGATAGGTGGTTACCATGGAGCCGAACCATGATAGTGAAATAACTGAAAAAATAAGGATGGTATGCATCACACACAGCAAGCATTATCAAATCATGAATGGTAATATGCCACTAAACCTCAAGAGAAAGTTATATAAAAGCCGCATCTTACTGGTACTTACTTACGGAGAATAAACCTGGAAGCTTACAAAGCGGGTTCAGCTTGAAGTGAGGACGACACAGCGAGCGATGGAAAGGAAAATAATAGGTGTAACCTTATGAGACAAGAACCGAGCAGAGTGGGTCAGGGAACAAACCGGGGTTAAGGATTTCATAGTTAAAATCAAGAAGAAATTGACCTGGGTCGGACACGTAGCCCGGCAGGATAACTAGTGGTCATCAAGGGTAACTGGCTTGATTCCCAAAGAAGACAAACGCACGAAGGGGAGACAGAAAGTTAGGTGGGCCGATGAGATTAAAGGGTTCGCGGGTATAGCGTGGCAACGAAAATGACAAGGCCGGATTGATTAGCGGATTATGTGAGAGGCATTTGCCCTGCAGTGGGCGTAGTCAGGCTGATGATAGTGATGATGATTATGATGATGATGATAGCTATTTTCATGTAAGAAACGAATTCGAACCAAAGAAAACTCACAGGATTCTTCACGCATTTGCCTAAGATGGCTCGAAGGCCAAAGCCATTTTCTGTTTCCTCTCAGTCGATGTATTATTCCTCCCCCTCCCCCACTGCCAAGCCTCTCTGCGCCTAACGCAATTTAGCCCTGCATCCAATATCCGAAATATTGCTGTAGCCTTCTGCCACTTACTGGTTTTGCACTATACCTCCTTGATCGGCCCACTTTTGACGATGCAACGAATTCACGTGATGACGTCATCGTATGTCGCGTTATGGGACGTCACCTATTTGGTGATTTGTAATCCCATGCTGACGTCACATGGTGAGGTCTTGAAGTCGTATCTAATCTCGAGACCTTCTGCACCTTCTGGTATAACGCCCCCACCGACGACCACGCCAGCGGACACGTTTTTATCTTGCCGATACATTTGGTGCTTTCGCCTAAATTTGAGTATTATTTAATTTTTTTCAAACGCTAACTCTCCAGTGATTTTTTTCGCATTTGTTGTAGGCAGCAAAAAACACAGGTCATCTTTTGCTTTACTATTTGTGGCAGATTATAGCAGAGGATATTCACTGCGCCATTTGTTGCGTCAATTGGGACTCTAAATGAGGTTTCGCCATCCATCCATTAGTTGCGATGTAATATATAGGAACGAATGCAGGTGGCAGCCAATGACTTCTACTACTTGTACACATAAGAGTCATTAGTGGGTCTTAATTGATTGTTTGTCCAAAACCCATTATACGTTTACTTACCGAAATAACATTGCAACGACCCAAGAAAAACTTTTCGCGCGCTTGCCACTTTATATATTTTGCGCGACTATATAGCTGTCTTGGCTGCGGTGTGTGTTAGATGAAAACCGTGTTTTCCTGTCGCTTCGAGTGATGCTGCTCCACGCAATATATCATCCGGAGCGGCACACCATGACGCCCCACGAGCTTTTATATCGAGGTGGTCACCGAGTTCACCGGTATTTACACGCCTGGGAGTTTGCATCCGATAACACAACTTTCGAATGATGCCCTCTCTTACCTATTAATATCGTATTAACGTGCTTGTGATTAGTATGACTTGAAACTACAATGCAGAGGGTAAGTTTATTTTAGGTTGCGGGGACTCCCGACGCGAAAGTGGTTTTTCCTCGCCGCTGGTGCAATGTGTGCGGTCTTGGCTTTCACAATAGACGGTGTTCTCGTGCCTATACGCCATGGCCAGTCGTCAAAAAACTCAAGGATCACGATGCCACGCTGTTTCGCAGGACCCTTCGAGAGGACCAACCCACCTCCTTTTTCTCGTGCGGCGGACAGCCAGCCACTCACGCCGGGTCCCCTGCACCCTTCGCTGCCCGGTCCCAGCCGGCAGCCTTTTGCTGCACGGCTATATTACACAGCGGCGGGCCCCAAGATTATCTAGTTCAAGTATTACAGTGGAGGAAAGCGACCGAGGAGCTGGCAATCGCTTGGGCAAAAAGGGACGCGCCAGAGGTGCACACAGATGAGTGAGGGAGGGGTTCCCGGGTACAGGCTGGCGGCTGGGGCCCACGAGGGCAAGTGAGAGGAAGCATGGAAAGAACGAAAAAAGGAATAAGAACGAAAGAAACGAAACCCGGAGGGGTAAGTCCGCACCACCGGACTTGGGGCGAGCGCGGTAATATATCATCTGACAGAAAGATAATCCATCTCTGCCGGACGCAAAGAGAAACGCAGAAAGCGCAAAAGAAGGAAGTTGGGAGGAGAGATGAAATGGAGGGGTATCCGACGAAGCTCCGCTGGAGGAAGAACGGCACCGAGAAAGGCGCGGCGGCGCAGGCGACGGGGAAGGCGGGAGGGTGGACCGGGAGGCCCACGGTGGAAAGAGAAGAGCGCCGCGCGCCGCAATTTTGGCGGCGACGGCGCGGCTCCCATTCTGCAGGCCCCCCTCATTCGGCCTGTCGTTGGACGGCAAACTCGGAGCTGATGCTGCTGTTGCTGCTGTCAGGACACAGCATGCCTCGCCTGCACACCCGCAGTGCCGCCGCCAGTGTCCTCGTTTTCGCGGGGCTCCAATGCGGATCGAACGTTGAAGGCAACCGCGAATGAACGAGGTCTCGGAAATCTTCGGATGGCAATAGGCTGTCGTAAGTTATTCCGAGCTAGGTTGAGCACAGACTAGTTATCAGCCGAGTTGGTAAAGTCCTTACTGGTGAATTTTCACGGCACACCTCCATTCTGTACCTGGCAAGACGGTAGTTTAGGCGTTGTCCTTGAGGTCGAGGGGTGTGTGGATCACGCAAAGAAAAACGCGCGTATAGGCATGCAAATAGCTACGATGAAAATAAGAACGCAACTTTAATAACGTGGCGGTAACAACGAACGCGACGGGCGTGGTTCCCGAGTGACGATTTCCTTTTCTTTTTTGGAGCATGAAGAAAGTGGCCAACAACGCCACACGTTAGAATTTTCAGCTTGGGCAACAAAACGCAATTAAGGGAGCAAGGCAGATGATGCCTGCTTGTGGGCACCTCACTTTGCGTCAGTGTAAGGAACACTGAGCTTGAACTTCAAATTGGATCTTGCCCCAATCAAGAAGTAGCGCTATCGACCCCCCCCCCTCTCTTTTAAGTGTGTAATGCTGTTCCTGATGCGTTCGCCTAAGATGACTCGAAAGCGGAAACCATCTCCTCACTCGAGAGCACTGAGACCGCACCCCCTTCCCCCCCCCCCCCAAAAAAAAAAATGTGGCACCTCACCTGGCTTACAGAAATGTCTCCGAGATCGACGCACCTCTGGCCAAGCGACCATATGTGATGATGTCACAGATCCTGGAATTCTGTGACGTCATGGTGATGTCATCACATGATGCCTCTTGCATCATGTGAATGCGTGTTGACGCCAATGGTTACTTTTCGAATTTGGTGAGGCATATGAGACTATCGCCCTAATAAAAGGACGAAAGCGGCTTGCTTGTATTCGGGCATGTAACGCTGTTCACGAGTGAAAGTTCACGAACTTGACAGTATTGAAAAAATAAATGTTCTAAGCGGGGTAAGAATATGGCGGATCCCACTTCTCTATCGCCGCATATGACGTCCCAGTAATGCATTCTAGACAACTCGAGAATGTCAAGACATAAATGTCTACAAAAAACTGTTCCTTCCTTTTTCTGATTGTCCCTGTACCTCCATAGTAGGGCATACTGCTTTAGAAGTCCGCGGCATTTGCACTGCCAAAGCGAATGCACACAGGCGTGCACCGATAAGTTCGCACTCCAGAATGACGTCATGGGGTGCACAGTCGGCTACACCGCGTTTGGAGAATATTGACGAGCGCCTGAGCGTCGGAGAGTGTTTCTTCAGTCTGGGAGGTGATAAGCTACCGCGCTACGGTCGTGTGGGTGGGGCCTTTCTGAAATTAAATTGTATACGGCCTTAGATATGACTGTATATGAGAGTTGTGACTGTATATGAGACTATACATGGAACTTGGAAATGAATACATAAACGTTGGACATGCAGTGACCCCAGAGCCGTACCATGGGATGCAAGTAACTTGGAAAATAGGAATTAGGGGAAGCACAATCGGCAGACATTCTCAAGTCATCAATAGTGTTTCGCTCCCGTCCCTCAAGAGGAAGGTATAAACAGCTGCATCTTACCGGTACTTACGTACGGAGCAGAAACTTGGAGGCTTTTAAAAGGGGTTCATCTCTAATGTAGGACGACGCCACGAGCAATGGAAAGGAAAATGATTGGTGGAATCCTGAGGGACAAGGAGAGAGTGGGTGAGGAAACTAGCGGGTGTTAAGCACATCATAGTAGAAATCAAGGAGAAATGGACGGGGACAAAACAGTTAGTGCATAGGCAACGTAATTGTTGATCATTAAGAAAAGCATACTATATTCCAAGAAAAAACAAACGCGTGAGAAGGAGAAAGGAATTTAGTTCGGCAAATCAGATTAATCATTTCGCGGGTACACAGCACCAGCAATCACAAGGCTGGTTCGATTGCTTGCACAAGGGGGAGGCCTTTGCCATGCAGTAGGCGCAGTCCGGCTGATGATGATAATGATGATGATGATAGTGGTGGTGGTGTGGTGATGATGATGATGGTTTCAACCAAGTAACCTTTCCTGGACCAGCCTTCTTCTTTTTGTTGCCTTTTAGGCCATAATCGGAAGCATACCGTTCCTTTGCTTTCATATAGTTAGCTTAACCCATCCCCCTCCGGCATGATCAGTTTCGAACTTGATTTACCGATCTATAGACCTTTGCATCAGGCGAGGAGGTCCGATCTGGCAACCAATGCATTCCTGCTATCTGGCATGCGGGCGACGGCTTGGAGCGTGTGTGTCGATGCTGGTATCTGTGGCGTTATCGAGCGATTTGCCGTGTATTAAGCCGACCTGTGGATTTTGTTTTTCTTCATTGCTATGATGGTCAAGAATCGGTCATCAGGGAACTACTGCGCTGTTTTGGGGTGCAGTAACAACTACAGCAAAAGGAAGCTCCTGTCGGAATAAATATGCCATGTGCATCACCAGACGCCGAGTATTTGTGGCTGTGGACTCCTCAAGTTGCATCGCTCGTCGAAGAGGAGCAGCGGCTTCTATGGCTTGAATACTTAAACAGAAAAAACTTTGTACCTTCCACGGATACTCGGGTATGTTCAGAGCACTTCTTCTCAGGCGAACGGAACGCAATAACTTCGACACCGATGCTCAACCTCGGCTATGAACGGAAGGTACGCCGCCAACAGCTTTTCCAATGATGACACTATTTCCCCGATAAACAGCTCCACGTTACATTCCTCTCTATCGCAGGTCAAAGTACCGGGGCACCGAGAGTCACACAAATATCGCGATAAAAAAAGTACATAAAAAGGCGATGCGCAGACACGTCAGCGTCGTTTGATGTAAGAGCTGTATTGAATTGCACACCTGTAAAAGCAAGCGAGCGAGTAAGATACGGTCACTCCTTCAGAGCTGAGAAACAATTTAGACAACAGTTAGTGCGCAGTTAACAAAGACCGCCAGTGCCGCGAGATAGAGATGAACCACTATACACTTCACCGCACGGCTTTATGCAAGAGCGGTAGCCGATGCGACGGCGTGGCGTAAAGAAATATTGTTAGAAAAGCGCATGACGACCGCTCAAGAAATGTATTCACTATGCTCTCGAAGAGCTGTTGCTCATTCTGGAAAAGACCTGAAAATACTGCGCATTCTTTAAGCAGATAGGCGGCGCATCAATAGAGGCAGACTCGTGCGCTGCGCTGTATAATAAAACACTTGACCCTTAACGACTTGAATTTTGTCGGAACGTCTCATAGACTCGTTTTCTAAAGAATCTGCATCACTTCTGTCAGAATTCACCACTTGAAAACTAAAACGGAACGATATAACCACAGCCGCCCTCCTACCTTCTGTGCGAACAGGGAGCTTCCCGCATGCCAGGTGGGTTGCCAGACCAGAAAAGGGCTGCCCGCTAACAGGATGGCAGCGCCCGCGAAAAAAAAATCGTCTGTAGATATAATTTTTCGGTACATGTTTAACATCTATACTGCTGCTCGAGAAATGGGGAAGAGATGCTCGTGCGTTACTTTTATAATCTGCAGGTAATTTTGGCTCCGTACTTTATTATTGCGTACATTTCTGAGTTTTTAATATGCGCAAATGCTTTTGAATGCAAAGTCACAGATTTTCATTGCAAGTATTAGAAACACAAGGTGGCGAATCCATATGATGCATATGTACAATGCGATAGAAGAAATAGCAAATGACGGATCATTTCTCGGACTCTGCGTCGTCTGGTTCTGTAGAAATAATAAACAACTGTCTTGAAACGCACATTGCGACAGCAGCTCTGGTCAGTTTGCGTCAGTCACGCCATTTTTTATAACGTTATCGCATACGCGAGCCATGCTTTCAGAGGCCAACTCATCTCCATCGTTCGAGGCCTCGCGAAATGGTCATGCGCGTGGTAATACCTCATCCGTTTTAACAAAGCGGATATACCCCGTCCATTTTTCCCTTTCAACGGCCGTGATACAGCGTCAGAAACGCATATCAGACAGCGTGGTCTGAATGGGTTGAGCTGGCAGGGTTGAAATAAATATCAAGAAATAAACTGAAGAGAGAGAGAGAGCTAAGTAAAACATCAGCGGGGCGCGAGCCCCACTCCGTCTTCACGGAATAAGAAACATCGTATACCTCTGCCTTCATGACACGTCTGCATCCCACGGCGAAGAGTACGTACGTGCGGATGCCCCGAATCCGCACGGAGGCAGCGTTTGTTCGTGCGTTCGTACCTGTGCGCAAGCGCCGTTCGACGCACAGCACGAGAAAGAAGAGAGACTGTCTTATGAGAAAACCTGGCTCCCATCGCGCGCGATCGGTCATGAGGCTTGTCTTCGCGGCGTGTACCTCAATGTCTGATCCATCATGGCGGGGTGGATACCGGTCTGGGCCGCGCCGCAAATAGTAGTCGGCTGCGCTGCGCCTGACAACAGCTCGATCACTGACGAAGGTGGGTCACCTCCACCCCCTGCCTGTCTAGCGAGAACCTTTGAGAGTCGGCTGCCGACCAATCGGCCCCGCGCGGATCCATCACATCGCGCGGCCGGGAGTTTGTGCCTGCCGCCGCCAGGGGCCGCGCCAATCGACGGCTGGGCGTTCGCCAGAGCGAAGACTTTATTACGCGCCGACGACGCGCGAAACGCGAGGGGCGGTGATAGGCTGTGGAACTCGGCAACAGCGGTCTTGGGCCGTTCCCCGAGGACGAAGGGTGGTGGAAACAAGCGAGAAGGCATAATATGCTCATGTCGGGTATAAAAATGCTTTCCTCAAACTGGAATAATGGTAACTTAAGCCGGTGTTGCTTCCTCTGTGCCACCGTTGGTTATGGACCATATTGTCTGCTCTGTGTTTCAAGAGACTCACTGAGTAGTCTTGCATAATTAATGTCACTGAGGAGGACTGTAACCACCAATAGTGGACTTCAATTTGCCGGTTGTTCCAAATACATACAAATGTAACGTATGTGCTGTCAATGGTTGGTCTATTTATCTCGTCTCTAGCGTTCTTAAAGGCTATAGATCTACTGACATTAAGATATCAAGGCCCGTTCGTAAAAACATTTATGCTAGCATTTGTTATTAGATAATACGTTTGCCCATCTTGATTCTGGACGTATTCTAGCTTAGCTGGTATGGCTACGAGCCACGAGCACGGGTGAAAACTTTTTCGAAATAAAACTTTCCTGAATTCGGCCCCAGAAATTTCTTGGAGTTGAAACGATGCCACGACTGCTGTGTAATACACATCATGACACATAAAAAAGCCTTATTTATGTAGACTTTCAAATGAAACTAGTGTGACTTCGTTTTTAATTACTCTCGTTTAGGGAAGAAACAGCCAATGTTGTTGCGCTGAACACGACTTCTTAGTTGCTCCAACAAGTCCATAACAGCGTGGGCATCACTTGTTTCATAAAGACACACATACACCACTCATATATATATATATATATATATATATATATATATATATATATATATATATATATATATATATATATATATATATATATATATATATATATAGGGAGAGAGAGAGAAAGAGAGAGAGAGAGCATTAGGGATTTTGAGTGGTTTCCGACGTAAGAAATAAAGAAAAAACACTTTGCACTGAAATCACCTTCAGTGATTGCAGAGGTGATATTCGCATATAAAGTACTTATATACTGCATAATCTCTTGTTCAGATGTTACTTGATCTAGCACATTATCTTTGCAAACATTGTCCCCATAGTGTTCACTCAGTAAGTAAGAAAAAAAGCACGACAGGCGCAAAGGCAATGAGCTCAATCGTACATGCACTTAAGGATAACAGGTATACTACATGCTATAGGATATACGCGGGAAATGGACGGGGGAGTTTGAAATTTAGGAGACAGACAGATGCAGCGAGCTCACATTGAACGTTAAATGTCACGTTGAGTCACTTTTGCGCAGCATACACAAGGTGGCTGGTTCATCCGGATAAACACAGAACGCCACTTTAAGTGTCAAAACGCCACAAAAGCTGATCAGGAAGCACCTTATTAAATAATGAGCCGACCATTATTTTTTCGACATATATGTACACTGAAAAGTATTTGCAGTGATAATGTTTTAACATAACACATTCTTCGGCATTTCGTAATAATAAATTCTATGCCGCATTGAAAAGGTCGACCTAACGACATTCCGTTGAAACATCAAAATATCGTATATATAGGAGTCAAATGCCACTTTGTATGCAAGCGGTGTTGCTAAAAGAAAGAGAGGAGAAAATAGGGCAAAATGACTGCCATTACGAAATGATCTCAGGCGCACATAATGGATCCCACGCCAATAACAAACTCTCTTGAAAGCTCTGAGAATTCACGAGCAATAATGTATTGGTTTGTTGAAAGAAAAATTAACGTTGGCACCTCATGCTCTCGTTAAACAATCTAAGGTTCGGCTGATAACATCTATGAACCTCGCCGCGTTTCATTTTCCCTGCCCCGTTCGTGCATTACGATAGGTCGCCCGAGGCATGTCGCTGATTCGTCGTCGCAATAGATTCGTTTATGAACGAGAGGGCTGGGAAGGACGAAAGAAAGAAATGAATCAGCCGTTCAGGCCTCTTGAATTCATGATGGATCAGGTATGAGACGGGTAAACAGGGGGCTTTCGATCAATGTCAATATTTCCGCGCCAGCTTTCTCTCTGAGGCCATGAGACGGTGCTAACCCCTCGTCGCTGATCGGGGTGTCGCACGGGCGACACTTCGGCGCTCACAAGAAGAGAACAAAAAAAAAGCGCAAACCTATGGAATTCTCAGTTTAGAAGAAAAAAAAAGGGACGCGATACACGGAAATAAAAAGTTGAACTGGTGGTGATACTGTCGAGTTATATAAAAAAATTAAAAAACGGGAAGATCGGATTCACGTACGTACAGCGATTCGACAAAACGGTGACACACGAAAAGCGCGGATCGAGGCAGTCATTCGTCAAATTCAAAGTCACGGGGGATCGGCTTGCCTGCGGATAAAGTAAAGACAAGAAAGAAAAGAAAACTTGGGTGGGGGGGCTGACAGCGTTTGAAGAGTTGTGAGAAGTTTGTAAAAAGACGTATACCAAAAGATCCCTGGTTCGATCGAAAAGACGAGACTATAGTTACACTCTTGGGATGATCTCCTCCGAAGGAAGACGGGATAAAAAAGAAAAGTCTGGCCTTAAACGGGGAAGAGAAAGGCATCGTTCTGTCGGCGGATTCTTTGAGAGAACTCGGGGTCTTGTTTATTGTGTGAGCGGGATCTGGGCCCAGATCGCGTTGTCCGCGTGTGTGTGCGTAAGGAGGGAAAGAAAAGGAAAGAAAATGGGATAAGGGCGAGAAAAGGAAAGAAGAGCTGCAGTGAGGTGAGAGATGGGACGGAAGGCCACTATGATTGAACAGGGCCGCTCAATCACAGGCGCCACCATCGTCGTCCATGGACGTAGCCGAGACACCGCCAGACGGCGTTGCCCTTACAGGGAAAGAAAGGACTCGTCATGACTCTTGCCGTAAGGAAGATAGGGAGAAAAAGGCCTTATATAGGATGCCCCAGATCGGGTCGTTCGTGCCCCCCAGTCTATACCCATAGCGCTATCGTGTTACCGCTTCCTTGTCGGGAGCTGACGCCACCGCCGTGCCTCGCGTGTCAAGTTGCGGCCCAGTTCCTTTTGGGATTGTATACTCCTCATGGGGATGTGTGTATGTGGAGCAGAACAATCGCGTGTGAGCTTTGCGACAGATTGGTCAGCTGTCCTGCTTACTTGAACTTGTTTAATCATTGCAAGAATCGTATACCTTATGACAACGGGAATGAAGGAAAAGAAGCTGTGTTACTATCCGTCACTTCAATGGACTCTCTATCAATTATCAAAGCCTGCACTTCTGTTCCTCTACTCACGAAGCAGTATAATTTATTAGTGTTGTTCAAAGGCGCAACTATATGTCAGGAATACGAGTGAAAATTTCATCACTCACTGTGGTCGGTCAATATAAGAAAGATTCATTTCTGCTGTCGGCTTTCTATACTAAGATGCTGATTTCCAGCCACCCAAACAAACTTTGCTTCGTTTTGCCGTTCATATCAGTGGCGAACTTGCGCTTCGCCTTGGCCTTTCAAAAGTCAATGCACTGCACCTCGAATGTCCAGGGTCTAAAAAAATAATGTGGCAAGCTCCAATATGAACGTCCGGTAGATTCTTATAACTGCTTCTTTTCTGTTAGCGTCGTTGGGAAATGTGCATTGGCGGCAACAAAAAAAAAAAAAATTGGGGGGGGGGGGACCCTTCAGCTTTGCCTTTAATAGTTCAACGCGATAGCGAAATCCGGCCCCTGGTGCGTCTTTCAACCACTAAGTGCATAGTTACTAATATGTTTTGTTACACACACACACACGCACACACACGCACACACACACACGCGCGCACACACACGCACACACACACTCACACACACACACGCGCGCGCGCGCACGCACGCACGCACACACACACACACACACACACACACACACACACGCGCGCGCGCGCGCACGCACGCACGCACGCACACACACACACACGCGCGCACGCACGCACGCACACACACGCACACACACACATGCGCACGCACGCACGCACGCACACACACACACACACACGTGTGCGCGCACGCACGCACGCACGCACACGCGCGCACACACACACGCACACACACACATGCGCGCGCACGCACGCACGCGCACACACACACACACACGTGTGCGCGCACGCACACACACACACACACACAAACGCGCGCGCGTGCAAGAGCGACGTATCGATAGTATATGATGCAGTGACTGTGTAGTGTAGCCACTTCCCTCTGCTAAAATGGCACTTTGCTGTAGTCGAGACACGTTTTTCACAATGTCTTACAGATGGCACACACACACACACACACGCGCACGCACGCGCACACACGAATGCTAATTACATACATGTTTTTGATCTAAAGCAAGAGTTGCATCGCCTCCAAGATGCACGCCGCGCGCTCACTATTTCGGACAATGCCTTTCAGATGACAGCCCATTATCTAGCGTTTGCTGTTTTCTAGATCAACGCCTCTGGAAAGGCATATGTTTTCCGCTACACAGTAAAAATTTTTACACCCAGAAGGGTGTAAATGAGCTTGTCCCGTGGACGACACCCTAAGGGTGTTAATTCAGCACCTTCCAAAAAGGGTGCTTTACCATGCACCCTTAGAATAGGGTGTACATGTAAAAAAACTGTAGGGTGTTAAAAAAACACCCTTAAGAAAGGGTGCCTTCGATGTCCATCACTTTTTTAGCACCCTCTGAGGAGGGGTGCGAGAAGGGTGCACAAGGGTGTTGAGCGCCCATGGCAGGGGTGGCGACTACTGCCACCAATAGATATCAGCATGCACTGATTAAACACTACTTGAAGAAAGTGGTCCTGTTTATCGATGGTGCACCACCTGTCGAGCTCCATTCATTGCGTGTGGGCAAAAATATAAACGCGTACAATCGTGTATGAACTTGTGCTGGATCTATATATACTTCAGTGTATATGCATAATGTGCGTTACAGAAAATGAAGCCTTGCTGCCCTTGCATATTGCGTTTATTTAATAGGCAAATAAAACATAAACTTTTCTTCTGCCACACAACTTTTTCACCAGATATACGTTCATGTATACGTACACTACACATGCAACACCTCAAATGTTTATTATATTCTTTCAGTTTCACTTTATTGACAATTCTTTGTAACATACAATTACACTGGTTTCAGTTTAGTATACTGCTTCAATACATAGAGACTACAAATGAAATACACGCTAATATATCCCTATAATTCTTTCAGCTATCTACAATCCCAGTGGTTTCCAGTTTAATACTCCTTCATGTACACAATCGGTTAATAGGAATGAAATACAGGCAAATATATACTTATGATTCTTTCAAATAAATACAATCACCATGATTTCACTATATACGCCTTCATGTACACAATCGTTCCCAAGAAGTGATGCACACACAAATATATATGGATAGTGTTTTCAAATGTATACAATCACAGTGGTTTAAGCTTTGTATTCCTGGATGTATAACAATTGGTTATGAGAAATGATGTACGTGCAATCATATACGGGTTTTCGCACATATAACTTTAGCGAATACTTAAGAAACCAATACAATGATCAGAAACACAATATGCTAAAAACGAACACAAAACTGAGTCAGGACACACAAAAAACAAAAGAGGTAATGCATAATTATGGCTAATGACACAGCTGGGTCACTTTATGCCAAATGTCCCAGCCATTTTGGCAACCATCTCAAATGTATTCGAAAAACTCGTGCTGCATTTAAAATAGTGAACTTCTGGAATATTTAGGAGAGGAAAAATATTTGGTCACGTGGCTGCCTTCTGAACTTTCTGGAATGCCGTCTAGGTGTTGTATGTGAAAAATTTTATTTTAAAAGCACCGCTCCTTCTTTCCATACGAAACTCGGTCTACGTGTTACGTAACAAGAGCTTAATTTGGGAGAGTTGGTTCATCGTGGTTGTGTGCTAGTCACAGCGTGACAGCTTTAGGAAGAGACAGAAAGGACAGGAAAGAGCACAGACTGTCAACTGAATTTAATGAATGTGCTACGAGCGCTTTTATACGGAGTACAAGAACCATGTTCATGCGCGACGACACGTGTGAGCACTACAAAATAACTTTAACTGTGAAAAGAATACTCCCTCTCGGAAAGGATAAGTGAACATGTAGTGATGCACTGATCATTGGTTTACCTGATAAAAAATATTTCTACAAACGTTAAATTGGCATTAAGTAAACCTATTCTAGTGACGAATGGGGCAAGATTGACTATTCCTGTTGCTGTTTAGTACACACACTTTTGAAAGCTTGCAAGGGGTGGAAAAGAACACGCTAATATCATATCTGCTGGCTATTTTTCTAGTTGTGAGACACGTGATGTGGTATAACATGCAAAGGTTTTGGTCATTGTTTTTTGTTGGTCCTGTCTTCTTTAACTTTACTTTCTGCAGGAGGGTTTTGCAAACGGGTGTGAAGATTCTGTTGGGATACCCAGCATCTTTTAGTCTTTTAATCTGGTTTTTAAGCCTGACCTCACCCTTGTGCTAACATGACTTCTGAAGGGTGGCCTGAATACATGTGGTATCAATTCCTCTTTCTATTAATTTTGAATGCCCACTATCAAAAGGCAGAACATTCTTAGCACTCCTGGGCTGATAGCACCAGCCAATACCCCAACAGCATCATCACACTTGTTTGCGAAACCCTCCTGCAGAAAGTAAAGTTAAAGGAAACAGGACCAAAAGAAAAAGAGAATGACCAATCACCTTTGCATGTCACATGGTACTACGTACATAAGGTGTCTCACAATTTTAGGAAAAGAGCCAGCAGATATGACATTGTTGTTTTCCACCCCTTGCAAGCTTTCAAAAGTGCATGTACTTACAGCAACAGGAATAGTCAATCTTGCACCATTCATCACTAGAATAGGTTTACTGAATGCCAATCTAATGTGTATGAGATACTGCTAACACATGGAAAAGTAAACATAGGACAAACTGGGCAATGCTTCAATGATCAAGCAAGACAGCATGCTTCAAATGTTAAGAAGGGCTATAGTAGTCTCATGGCCGGACACCGTAAAGAATGTAAGTGTAGTCCTAGGTTTCATAAAACACGGTTTTTGAAAAAAAAAGCAAGCAGAAAAATGAGAGATTTTAGAAACTCTTTATCAGGAAGGCCAAGGATCAATGCATCAGTACACCTTCACTTATCTTTTCCAAAAAAGAGTATTCTTTTCTCGGTTAAAATTATTTTGTCATGGTCACACATGTGTTGTTGCAGATGAGCCCTGGTCTTGTGCTCAGTATAAAAACGCTCGTAGCACCTTCAATAAAATTCAGTTGACAGCGCTCTTTCCTGTCCTTTTTGCGATAAGATTTTTATTACAGAAAAGAATTTCATTTTCTTACAGTTTAGGTATAATGATGAGTTTTCATTGTATCACAACATGGAGTAAATTGCATTTCAATACGGACAAAAATCACGATTTTGTGAAATTCGTGATATTTTTTCCTATATTTCAGCAGCTTGAGAGGTATAAAGATATTTTTTCCTGAGAATATACCTTCTGTGGAGTAAGTATTCACTGCTCAGATATTCATACAAAGTGCAATATTGCAATAAAAAATGCAAACATAACAATTTTGGCTTTATTCTTGGAAGCGAATGTGGCAAAAAAATTGCACTATTATTATTGAGCTTCAAATACCTTACAGATGCACATTTACTTAACAGGTAGACCGAATCTGCTTTAGAAAAAATAAGCGGTAGTTTTAAAACAAAATTTTCCACAAACAGCACACAGACGGCATTATGCCAGCAAGTTATGAGCCAGCCACATGAACAAAACTTTTTTTCTCGCTGAAGTATTCTAGCAGTTCACTGTTTTCAACGAAGTAAGTCAGCACATTTTTTTTTTTTCAAATACAATTCAGATGGTCGCCAAAGTGGCTGGGACGTTTGGCATGGAATGGTCCAGCTATATTTAAGCAAAATAATTTACACAAATAACAATATTTGTTCATCTACCATGAACACATTAGAAAAAGTTGTTCAGGCATTGTGACACTAAAATTTTCAGCGTCGTACTGCCTGAACAACTTCTTTGATAAACTCCAAACTCACGCCGAGAAAAAGCCGCTCAATCACGGTGGTTGTTAAAGGCCTTGCGGCCGTAGACAATGTTGAAAATAAAAAAAAAATCAACTCATCAGTGCTGTAACTCCTTCCTTCTTCGTCATTACTGACACGGAACATTTTTCGGTTATCCATGTGGAGGTTCAGGAAGTAGGCTTGCTCTAGGCTGGGTCCGGGGGGTAGACTACGCAGGACGTCAGGGGCACCCTCTCATCCTGTAATAAGAGCAAATATGACTTCTCATAAAAAATTTTCGTGCTGTTCTGGCAGCACCATATATAAAGAATGTGTAGTGTGTATCCTTCGAAATGGCGTGTAATTGACATTACACTGAACTCGAAGCATACAACCCATACATTCCAATAATTTCGTATGATAAAGATAAGAGTTTTCCAGCATACAGCGAATTCCCGAAATGAGGTGAAGTGTAAGACTGCAGCTCAAAAATGGCACTTACGAAAGCCTGAACTCACTTAAGAATCAAATTCCTTCTAGGGTAGTGAGCCAGTGCGAAAAACAATTCTTAAAGTACAACGTTTAGAACATGTAGCATTACTCAAAACGCACAAGAAACTTACCTCTTCATGTACAAACAGTGAAGACATCTCTGCTTTCTCTTTTACATGAGAACAAATGATCTTGGGCGTGGCACTAGCGAAGAGGTCTGAAAAAAAAAAGTAAAAGATTTACTTACTTAAATCACGCCTCTAACAATCTGAGGAATTGTTACAAGTCACCAATCAGTGCAATTCTGACTGCCTCTATAAGGGCATCAAAAATGAACAATTTTCTCGTTCTTTCTACTCTCACAAGACGCTCCGTCAATGGAATCTAATCCAAATTTGACGCTGTGCTTCCTATTTGCCTGCTTTCTAGACGTAGGGCTGCGAACATGTGTTTTGTGCACCTAATCTAGCACAGAAATTCGTCATCTATAATTCAATCATCTTAATTCATTGTTTTTGATAAAAGATGTGATAGCTCGTCCAGTTTTTAAAGAGTTGCGGGCCTGCAATAGGCACTGCCTTGCACGTATGAAAGTACTTCTTTAAAAAAAAAAATTCAAAGCTTGCTTTCAGAAAAAGCGTCTGGCATATTTCGACAACCAAGCCCATCCTCTGATGGCAATCAGGGGCACGCTATTAGCGATTATTGACTACGAGATTTACAAACGTAACCCGTGCCTAAATACTCAGTTAAACACAATCACGCAAGTAAGAGCGCTCGAACGACACCAACGCGCGCGGACGCCGACTACGTTGCAGCAGCCATGACTTATGCTAGAGAAACCGCACATAGCTCCAACAGTCACGTATACTTTCTCGATTCTGTTATAACGCCGAACATTATCGCAGATGAAAGCGAAGCACGAAAACAGCAAACAGAAACGAGGGAAAACAACGCACGGCGATGGCCACAACAACGCGCCTTTGGAAGTCTGCTAGATCTTTCCCTGTTGCTGGTGGCACTTGTCCTAAATAGCTTAAAAGACCGAGGCACACGTGCTGGGAGCATCGCGGCATATCAGCACCTCCAACTATACCGTCTTTAAGCAAAAAAAAAAAAAAGCCATTTCGCACAGTGCGCCTTTGTACATAATTTTTGCTTTTTCTTTCTTTTTTTGCGCTTACACCTACAGAAGCACGTTGCACATATGAGTATTAATAGAAATGTTATTACGATGTAGCCCAAAGCACATCTTAAAACAATATCAATCACTTTGTGCAGTGTAGAGACAATGTGCGATCAGCAACTAATCCCGCCCTTGTTAAGTGATCACATCACTCACTGTATGAGTGATGCAGGCACTTACACAACATCGCGCATAGCAGTGTGAACTCGTTAAGTCCCACGTTTAATCGGGCATCTGCAACAGGCCCGCGAACGCATGCTGTTGTAAATGGCTGGCAGCCTACTTCGGCAGAGCTGTTGCAGGCGCCCAGCTAGCGCTGTATGATTACTATTTACGAAAACAGTACACTCACCGTTAACAGGCCCACGTTGTCCGTGTCCGCCACTCCATGGATATATTCCTTAATCCGAGCGTCACTTCGAACACGGTACTTCGAACACGGTGTCATGCGTGACCACCGTTGAATATGCGCCTGTTCGCTAGAACACACACAGCGACCAAGACCCCCGACCAACGCAACGCATTTGAAAGACTGATGAGACAGAGAGGGCAACACTGAGAGAGAGAAGGAGGAGGCACTGGCGGCGGCGTGGCGGCGCCGCAGCTGTCGACGCAGGTGTCCGGTGACGCAACTCTTCGCTTATCTACGCCGCCGTTGTGGGCGACACGCTGGCCGGGTTGAGTGGAGGGGGGGGGGAGGAGCGGCAAACCCGCCAAGACGGCGCCGAAAGGCAAACGCTATGGCGCATACGGCGGACGGCCGTTCAACGCGGAATGACTCCTTGTAAACGGCCACTCTCCTTCCAACCAGTCGCACAGCGACGCAGGTTATTTACCAGCCTCGGGTTCTTTGAGTATTTTGACGGAATGCGATTGCAGTGGGCGAAAAATAGTGAAGCAAAACTTGCGCAAAACAAAGCGCACCATGGAATGGCCAGAAACAATAATTATTTCGTCCTCGGTGGCATTAGCGGGAGAGCATCGCTACACCTTTTTCCAGAGAAATTTCTTTTTACATTGTCTGTGTCAGGCGATTCCGCGTATGGTGCCGCAAACACTGAATGCGTAGTCGAAGCTGGAACAAATTAATCCACAGTAGCGGATGCTTAGAAGGCTTGTCATGCACCACGAAACGTGCCGAGGTTGTTATAACAAACTTTTTGCTGACCACATGATCAGCACATAATTCCATATGGTTGCCCAATGAGCTAGCTAAGCACCTGTAGCAAAGGCAGTGCACGTTCTTGTTAAACGTTGTTAGTATAAACGATGGTTGTGCATAAGTGCAGTGACAGCTTTCCGTGTGAATTGGTCATAACCCACGTTTTCGAGCGTAGAAGCGCCTCAACGGAGCTAATCAGTTACCACAGCAAGTTCGTAAGCAATGATGAGGTACGAAAATGTGCAGCTGTTTTCCATGTACTGAATAGTTAGTGTACGGTGCTTTGACCACCGCCATTTCTTAAGCCACCTCCCATATAGACAGACTCCCAGTCTGAACAGGTGTGGGACCTTAAACACTAAGAAGCAGTGCCCCCCCCCCCCCCCGCACACACACACGAAATTTGAGGGCGCACGGGCTGATGCACACGCATACTTATTCACAGGCGCACACTCATACACGTATACACACATACGGCAACACACACACGCGACCGTAAACGCACGCATGCATGGGCATACACATGTGCACAGGCACGCTTAACACAAGCACGGACTCGCACATACACGCGGCACGCACACATGCACGGGTGTACACACAATTGCGCTTACACGCGAACACATGCGCAGGCTCACGCACACACACCCATACTCGGGCGAACATTATGTTCCTGTATATAATCCACAGCAAACATGTAGCTTATAACCAACGCTAAGGTGAGCTTTCGTAACGTGGATTGCAGTTAATTGCCATTATAGATGAAACGCGATTTGCTTCTGCTGGCATTCTTCTGTATTCGGAGAGCACCTTCACACATTGTAAGTCAATTAGGCCGTAATTTAACGCAAGGTCCACATACTCGTGCAGTAGCTACGCTGCTCGGCCGCCAATCCGAAGGTCGCGGGTTCGATGCCGGCCGTGGCAGTCGAATTCAGATGGAGGCGAAAAAGTAGAAGCCTGTGCACTGCGCGATATCAGCGCCCATTAAAGAACACCAAATGGTCAAAATCTCTAGAGCTTTCCACTACGACGACCCTCATAATCACATCGACGTTTTTGAGACGCAAAATACCAAATATTATAATTATGTGTTCTTCTTATGCTGCATATTCCATCTGATGAATCGTCACCTACACCCTTCTCAGGCACAAAAGCACCCTTAGAGCCTATTTTAGGGTGCTATCGAGGCAAGCACCCAAACAAATGGGTGCTTTTTTTTCAATCGACCATTTATGGGTGTTAAAGGGTGTTGCAAAGGGTGCTTTCTCGTAAAAGCACCATTTTTACACCCTTTTGGGTGTAAAAATTTTTACTGTGTATAGATGGACACAGTTGTCCTTTTTTAGAGCTGATTAAAAGTTCCTGTGTGTATTTAGCGGCGATGGCTGCACTATCCCAGCATTTTTCGACGTAGTGTGATGGCCTCCCTAATGCCCGTACACATCGCCGAATGGGCTCGTTTTCGTCGTGACACCTGTCGAACAAAATGCGTTAAGGAGACTCCTTCCAGTATGTGGCATTTATGTAGTGTTTTTTTTTTTTCGAAGCACCTGCAAGTAACATCATGGCTTTGTGGTGGAAAATCTGCGTACCACTTCAACGACACGGGTTCAAACCTGAATTGGACCGAAAATTTTATTCTATATTTTATTTCCTTCTTCCTCAATTTTTCGCTAACGCACAATGTTTTGCTTACGGACAATTTTTCGCTCACAACCAATGGTGCCGACACTAACGGCGGAATTTCTGTGACCCGAGCTCTCTAACGCTATATCGCTTTGAAACAACAACAACTACTACTGTATACTACACACGCACAGAGAACGCAATTGTCTTCTTTGCAATATTTTGCGGCAAAGAGCACGGGTCACCTGACTTTTGACACTAAAGTTCTTTTTTTTTACTTCGTATCCCAACACTTTTTGGGCAAAGAATAAAACATTTCCTGCTTTTCATAAGTCGAATCAGATGTATAAATTTTAAGATAACTTCTTCATCTTAGCATCATGCGTTTCCGGGCACATTACTGTACAAGTCACAATATTTGACTCAAGTTAAGGCTGGCACAAAAACAACGGGGGTAGGGTGTATAGCCTTGTGGCCTGCAGTGGGTATAGCCGTCGGCTAGTGCGATTCCCTGCGTATACGCATTCTGTTCTTCATACGTACGGTGCCCACGTGTGCGGTATTCAGCCATGCGTGGTTCCTTTTGGCGTACCCTTTCACGTGTCAAAATCAAACAGAGCTGTTGTCGCGTTTTTCTCAATATGTTACAGCCACCGTTGGAGCGAGCTGCGTTCGACTGCCGCCATGGATGTCGCCATTTTGTTAGTTAACTTCCTTGTGTGATATGGTCAGCCTCAGTTTGTAGCAACCTCGTTTATTGACATACCACACGGTTTCGGATTTTCGTCTAATTGGATGTCACTTCAGTTTGTAGGAACCGAGGTTCGTGGTGTGAAGTTGGCGTGCCGCTTACGTTATATCAGTCCTGGAGATCAATTCGCACGATGATATACTGAAACGGAACCGCCGCTGTTTTCGCACGCGGATCTCTCCTTTGCTTTCTTGGTTGCAGTGCTTCGCGTTTACAGACTTGCTACCATGATCATGTCCTTTCTGTCGCTGAAAACATCGTTTTTCGCGAAGATACTTAACGAATGTCGCTTGTGCGAAAATAAACAGTCCGAAAGCTTTCTTTCTTTCAATATTTTAATCTCCTAAATACCAATTCCACATGGTCTTGTTCGGTATGAAGCAGTTAAGACGGCATTACTATTTTCTGCTTGTAGTTGCTGTGCCCTACGAGGAACATTAAAAAAGGTGCGCTTGCATGGTATTCAGTAAAGTGTGCAAGCGGTAAATTTGCTGACTTGGCTTAATGACCAGTGGCCGCCTAGCATGGAAAAACTACTTACTTTAACGCATGTCTTATTCGCATTTATTTGCAACACTTCTTCCGACTTACAAATATACGTTTACCTTGGCTATTGAACCCAATTACGATGTGCTTATTTATAGCCGCTGTCACGGATATTACCTAAGCGAAATAGTTTCGTCATTGTGGACTTTCCCTTGATTAGTATGTTTTTATTTATTCCCGTAATAACTACGGGACAGGCGGTATGGGACAAGGGCGATGGAAATTGGAAATATAGAAGTAAGCATAAATAAAAATTAATATATATGTAAATAACCATTATGAGAAAAAAAAATCCCGTCCGTTATAGTCGAAAAGGAGGCGGGGGGGGGGGGGAGCTGAGAATGGTGGAGGGGTGTCCATTATGTGCGGACGGGCAACTGATGCAAAGCGACGCATCCGGGAGCTGCAGTGACGTCCGCTGCTGCCTCACTGCCGGGGTCTCCAGCCCCCCTCGGCGGGGCCGATAACCGTGGCGAATGCTCGAGGGCCGGCGACCGCTCCGCGGTTGGATGCCGCCTCCGATACGCACTGGGGGCAGCACTTTTCATCCAGCCAGGACTTGACGGGCATAGGCTCCGGCACCGTTGACGCCTGGACAGATGCATTGCTCTCTTCAGGTTATCCCCCTCACGCTCAAGCTCTCTCTCCTTTTCTCCGGCTCTCTGGGTCCTCCTTCGCCATGATGTCGAAGAGCTGACCCAAGTATAAACACTTTCCTTGAGGGAAAGGGTGTTGTTGTTAAGGGGGAAGCCCAGTACACACATGCCTACGCATATTTCGGCATGCTCAGTGAAGCGCTATATGTATAAGCGACGTGTAATTAAAATATGTCTGTACGTGTGTGAAAAGATGCGTTATGCGAAGCGGTGTGTCAAACGAATCCTCAGATAACTTGAAGCGCGGATTGCGTGGGTCTCTATAAATTTACACACTGGAAGCGTTAAAGGGCTTCCCTTGGCGCTCGCATTGACACCGCTATTCTTCGATACGTTTCAAGGTTTTCGCAGTTAGCCCGCATTTAATTGTGCTCGTTGTGTTATAAAAGCATACACAAAGTTGCGTAGCCCAAGCCTTACGTAAAACAAATTCTCACATCACTGAAAAATTCCGTTCATTAACGAACTACATTAAACCGAACGTACAGAGTTGATTTCAGTTCTACGAATATATTTCGGCACATCGTAAAACACCTCTCACGTCACACTTATCACAAGTGCGACCACACCTTCAGTAGATTGTCTTTGCTATGCGCTTCGCGATAAGTTTCGTTAGCGGCGCGCCATAGCCGCCCGTCGCAAAGGCCATTATATTACCGTGGTAACGGCGCTTCATAACCCGTTATGAATTTCCCGAGCAGCTCGGCACTGAAATAGATTGACTGACTGTTTATTTACCTATATATGTTGAGACGTTAACCACTCCGTCTACAAAAGAGATGGCAGTGAATGTCGTATACTACAGGAGAAAGAAGATAAGTGGTAGAAGAAATGCTTGTAAAAGAGGCATCAAGAATTTCATCTAAAGAAGCACTGATGCACTTGGAAAAAGTGAAGTACTTCGCAGATCAGCAGAGTGTTGGGTCGGAGAAGGTTTATGAGAGCCTAAACAAAGTCGCTCACTCGACGGCCACTGCGTCTTGAGTGCACAAGCGCACTAAAAGTTTACTGCATTCATAAACATGCTATAATTAAGCTGAAATTAGCATTGAAGTTAGTAGCCTTGGAAATGAAATATTTCATACCTCATTTCCTCATTTGATAATTCCTTTATCTCCTGACAGCAAGTTGCAGCATATCGCCATTGGAGTTCAGCGAACTCTCGCTTTAACGAACTTTTTCTGGGGTTCCTTGAAATTCGTTGGAGCGAAGTTTTGCTTATAATGCATTTAATAAGGTACCTTGACATACATAAAATTCTTTTTTAAAAAGCACCAGTGCTGTCCGAATAGGAGTTACCACAAAAACTTCATGTACAAGATATGGGAGTCGCTGTGCCGAATTTGCGTACGCCATAACACTTCATCGACACACTATGAGTACACGTTTTACCCACATGCATTTAATCCGACCTAACAATGAGTTTATTGAACTTCAAGGAAAACACATAAAATATCCCCATCCTCAGAGCTTTTGCAGTACTGGTTTTGGGATGTTAAAGCCCAAAAGTAATTATTACTACAGTTCCTGCCATGCAGAACTTCTGCTACAACCTGCAGCCTGTGCCATTTCGTTCCATGAAAGCTTCATACCAGAAAGCGACGAAGCTGTTAATGAAGTTTGTGTGAGTAACCCATCTTGTACGACAATCCAGTGTACCTGTGCGTGTGTGCGTCTACTTATCTATCTATCTATCTATCTATCTATCTATCTATCTATCTATCTATCTATCTATCTATCTATCTATCTATCTATCTATCTATCTATCTATCTATCTATCTATCTATCTATCTATCTATCTATCTATCTATCTAGCTATCTATTTCTCTCTCTATCTCTCTCTCGATGAATCTTTTCGTTTGTAATTTTCTGTATTCTCTAGCTTCTTCATCGCAAAGTACCATATAACGTAAGTACAATCAAACAGAAAGGTTTACTGACCACGCGAGCACGTGCAAAACTGCGTGTCCGTGCCACCTAGCGGTACGCCATCTACCGTTGACCAGAGTGCAGAGCCGTAAATAGGTCGTACTGTTATATTCACTGATGTTTCAGTTTTCTTCTGCTGCACTGCGTATTGTTAGTTCACAGTTTTCACGCAAAGTGTTTATCTGCAGTACGACCATCGCACTTCTACTTTGATAGCAGAATCAAAGATATGACGGCGTGCCGTTGGGTATGACATTGCAAGAAAGATTGTCACTGATAATAACACTTATGCTGAATGACTGCTCTTGAGACAGAAGCCGTGGCTACCTATAGAGGAGCGCGTCGCGTCAACATGTAAAATGTGAGAAATTTTCACGTCCAGTCAGAAACGCACATGCCATCGATTAAGGAAGCAACGCATGTCGGGTGTTACGCTTCTTTCGATCACCGCTGACGTGGCAGAAATGCCGAACAGAGGTTCCTGGCCACGCGCCCACGTGGTCAATAAACTTTTGTGCTTGACTGTACCTTCTGGCTATCCTCACTAGCTCCTGCATAACATTTATCTCTCTCTTTCTCTCTTTCTCTCTGTCGCTCAGTGTCCGGGTTTGGATGTGTTACGAGGCGCGACGCCAGCACGGTCCCGAAGGCGCCACTGCTCCGATACTCGCCGCTGCCAAGGTCACTGGCTGTTTGGTAGCGTATGTTTCTCAGCTCGCGACTGCTTCTGCGCAGAGCTGATGGACGAGTGGACAAGCCGATGGTGACTTAAGGCAAGGTTTATGTACAGCATAAAAATAAAGGCGTTAAATATTCGGCACTGGGGCCGACAGCTTAGGGACTCGAAGAGCCGAGATGTCTTCTCTGACACATACGTGGGCTTCTCTCTGACGCAAAGGTCAGCTGCTGGCAAAGCGCTGCTTGGCTTTTTTACAGGCACCGGGTGGGCCTTTACGTCACCAACGTCCAATCAGAAGCACCGCGGGCCGTGATGTCAGATTTCTCCGGTCAGGAACCACCGTTGGGTTGCGCCATGATCCTCGAATCCGGAGCCGCTGCGCTGGGCCGCACTCGAGGACGAGTAATGTTGCAACGCATTGCGTAAAACTCGCCAGTCTGGATGGCGCCGCTTGCATGACGTCGTTGAGATGATGACGTCAGGGGGGCTGGCTCGTTGTCCTTGACAGAGATTGCCTTTGCGGAGGCAACGACGTTCGGTGTGGGCTCCCAGGCGTAAGAGATGCCTTAAATGGGCCCTGAAACACTCTATTGAGTAACCATGAAATTCATTCTATGGAAAAGCGTATTGCATCACAAATTCAATGCCACAAAAATTTTAACAATCCGTTCAGTAAGAGCGGAGTTACAAAGATTTGTCACACGGTGCAATCGCATTCTCTCTTCCCTCGTCCCGGCGAAAACGCTGGAAGCTAAGCAGGGAGGGATGGGAGGGGCAAACAAAAAAATTCACGCGTGCCTTGTGACCTTGAGCACTTTTTTTCTTTTTTTTTCGTTGAATACGCGGCTTTTTCAGGGTGATCGCGCGCGCACGTGTGGACAAGTGACGGCCTCTCGAGGCGATCTCTTTAACAACCAATTACGCCATGTTCAAATCAGCCAATGGCTGATAGACGGGTAATCTACGTGTGATTTTCGAGCGTCTTCCCTCATTTGTCGAAAGAAGAAAAAGCAATTTTTAGCTACCTTTGATCATTTATTGTGATTTCCAGGCCGCGTGCTGCGCTATATCATTCGACTCGCGTCTTCTCGGGAGCCTCTACTACCGATAGGCAGCGTTTTCTGACCATGCTCAAAAAGTGTTCAAAAATACGGAAATACATTGTGAAATTTCTTACGTCATGCTTGTGAAGATTACGGCGTGAAATTTAGAAATAATACTTCAACTTTATTTTCTCCGTTAAGAATGAACTTATGACAGTGAAACTTATAACAATAGAGTACTCGGAGTGGAGTTTATCAATCTAAGACAGCTCAATGTTTATCTTAAGTGTCCCTTTAACAATTTGTACTCTATTACTGCATCTTTTGTGCTTGCTAATTCTATCACCATCAGCAAATTTGTACGCGTTAAAAGTGTTAGAGGCTGAGCCATGAGTCATTATCCAAGCTGCCTTATCTCTTATTGAGCCCTGATCAACAGTAAGACATAGCTCACTATTCGTAGCTAACTAGTCATAGATCTTATGTCGCGAAGCACAATGATTATGCTTGATTGATTGATATGTGGGGTTTAACGTCCCAAAACCACTGTATGATTATGAGAGACGCCGTAGTGGAGGGCTCCGGAAATTTTAAACACCTGGGGTTCCTTAACGTGCACCCAAATCTGAGCACATGGGCCTACAACATTTCCGCCTCCATCGGAAATGCAGCCGCCGCAGCCAGGATTCGATCCCGCGACCTGCGGGTCAGCAGCCGAGTACCTTAGCCACTAGACCACCGCGGCGGGGCAATGATTATACTTCAATAAATATGTTATATATATATATATATATATATATATATATATATATATATATATATATATATATATATATATATATATATATATATATATAAGAAGAAAGAAAAGTGGATGAAAAAATAACCAGCTGTGAGCAGGAACCATTCCTGCTCACGGCTGGTTATTTTTTCATCCAGTTTTCTTTCTTCTTATTTACATTCCATTGGTTCTAATAACTTCCCCTGTACATTCCAAGGCATTACTGTCTGTTACATCTCATTAATATTGTGCCCTTAGGTATACACTTCTTTCCCTTATATATATATATATATATATATATATATATATATATATATATATATATATATATATATATATACGGCTTCGCAGTGAAATCAGTCAAAAAAAAAAAGAGAGTATTTGCGACTGTTTGACCATAACTGTTTAAAACGACGTGTCAGCTCTTGTGGATCATATCACGTACTCTCCTAAAAAGGTATGATAAAAACTCTCAAAAACTTTTTTCTTAAGTGTGCTTACTTATAAGACCATATACTTGCTTGGGCGAGTAGGTAGCTATTCATTTTTAAGGTATTGCGCGCTGCTTAAACGACGAACACTGGAGATGAAGGACTAGTCAGACACAAGCGCAAACTTTCGTTTATTGGACAAATAAATTATGCTCTCATGCTATCGCATTTCATGGTTACAAAAGAAAGAGTTTACAAAAATGAATCACAAAACTTTTTAAATGACCAGTCACACCGCGGTAACACGTACCTACCACACATTTGCATTATAAGTTAAGATACATAATTTTTTTTTCTGCATCAATGCCAAAAAAAACCCTACTGATACCCTAGGTATGCCTATACTTCCCTATAGAAAGCCATACTGATACCCTAGGTAAGCTTGCGTCACTATAGTCTTTCTATCCCATTCCGATAGAGGCTCTTACAGAGTGCTATTGAAGCTATTAAAGTATTTTTGTGCAAGGCAATTCAAATCGAAGTAAGACTACTTAATTTGGCTATACACTTACGCAATTACAGGCACATACGCCCACGAAAGCGCTTGTCGTTTGCTGTAGTTAATGCGTTAAAGCATTTTGTTTGTAACGCAAATGCCAAGCTCGACATGGACCACCTTTGTATACTGCGATCGACAAAGTTACAGAGTTACGTTAAGAAGTGTCATGAATTTTTCGCACATAAGGTTTTCAATATGTCTCGACTCCTCTCTTCGCCGACTCATTGTTCGCCACGATATAGAAGAAGCCCCCAAACGGAGTGGCCACCCTGAGAAATCCATGTTTAAATGGTGCATGCATTCAGCGCCCTTCATTTACCTCAGATTTATTACTGCACTTCTCCATCGTGAGGGCGTATGACGGCTACTTCATTTGTATTAGAGCATGTCCATAAGGATGAACTCACTAAATATTGATGACCTGATCGATTACCGGACCACTCCATGCCCTCTTTCTTAACTAATTGAGCTTCCAGTGGACCTCACGCCGATCGGCATTGTTTTATGACTACTTTATCTAACTCGCCCAAAAAACCAGCATGGCATATCCACGAAGTGAATAATGATGAGTGGCGGAAGCAGTGGGATCGCTTGGTGTTACCTCCAATAACTCGTGATATTGACCGCTCACGCATGTAAATGGGTGATAAAGCGCTGTAAAGTTACTTAAAAAGTCCATTGGTCGTAAGTGGTATGGTCTGTCGAATGAAGTTGCGAATGTCGTTCTGCCTTCATTATTACTGCTATATGGTATGGGATGTATAGTCTGAAGTTAGCAAGGACGAGGTCCGGGGACGTTCCCCTGGTGGGGGCCACATACGCGCCACATACCTGATGCTTTGCCGTCCGCAAAATGACGAACAAGCGAAATCTAGCGTCGCCGAGGGAGGGAGCAACATCCGCTAGCGACGCAGCTGCATGCGCAGACGGCGCCGGGCTGGGCCGACGAAAGACTTCGCGCTAGCTGTTCCGCTGCTTTGGCCGAGAAAATTACAGTCTCCTATGACTGGCTGGCGTCTACGCGCGGGAAGGCGATGCGCGCTGGATCCGGAGGAGGCTGCACAGAGAAAGAAAAAAAAAAACGTGTAAGAAACAAATCCGAATGGAAGGACAAGCTGCACGGAACATCCTCGGAAAGACGGTGCTATTCTCGCGGAGAGGGAGGGGTGCACGCGACCATGCGAGCACAACGGGCGGTGCTGGAGTCTCCGCATGCGGCCAACGACTCCGGCCACCATTGGAAGAGAATCGGTCGATGTGCGCCGATATAGACGCCCGTCACTGTGGGAACCCCAAATTATGCCCCCGCATATACACTGCGGCCAACGTGCGACACCCGCGTGAATCGCTGTGATTGAGGCGAAACTTACGGCTTCGGTGGGCGGCTCGTTTTATTCGCTGTCTTTTTTTGGTTCCCTAGCTGATCCTGTAGTGGGAAAGCTATCGTCTGGGGGTTTTATTTTGAGTAAGATAAGCATAAATATAGTGCTGTGTGAGAGTATAGGTACTATGGACGGTCAGTCGGCCCAAGCTCACGAACAATTGTGTTTTCTTTGTGTGTTTGTTTGTGTGCGCATTTGGGTTTATATGGTGGCAGTTTCCTTCTCCTAAAACAGAATTAAAGGCCAAACTAAACTGCACGACTATATGAACCAACGCAACATTATTTATTTATTTATTCATTTATTTATTTAGTGATTTATTTATTTTATTTCATAATACTTCAGGCCATAACAAGCCCATGCAGGAGTGAAAAATCAAACAGGAAAATCAGTCTAACGAGAAAAAAAAAAAGATGCATTTCACTAGCTGCTCCTGCTAAAACTATAGTACATATAGGTTACAGCATGCAGTGACAGTTGGGGAAGTCAATATGAATGCATTATTTAAAAAAAAAACATCGTAACATAAAGAGACGATAAGACTGCAACCACACGAACACAGCCGCAGTGTTCGTGTGGTTGTGCTCGTGTGGCTCCAATCTTTTCTTTTTTTTTCCCCTCAAACAGTTTTCGTAATAATGCAACTACTCCACATTCCTCTGATGCTTGGCGACAGCTTTCATTCCGAGGCACACTAAACAGTTGTTGAACAAACGCCTGGTCGTGTAAAGACGTATACACTACATAACTACAGCCACGTCATCTCTTACCATTATGCTAACATATTCTCACCCTATATCTATAGGTAGTGCATATGTTCGTAATATTCGCAACTAAAAGGGTATATGCAAGGATCCACAATAATTCAGGATATACTCTTGAAAGAAGTCGCTTGCCGATGGCGGTGAAAAACACAGTCGCCAAACAGGCAGGCAGGTACACTTTAAAGGACAATGAAATATCTTTTTTGGACGCACCATAAATGTTTACCTTGACAACGCATGCGACAAATTCGTCGCGTTTCGATTTTCGGTTCCTGCAAACGAATCATAGTTGGGCACTTCGCAAACTGCAATGACCCATCACGGAGGGTAAACGCGCCCCTCGGCGCATCGCGGCCCTCTGCCGGTTAGTTAACCAAGGTAATGGCGAGAGGCAGCGGTACTCATTAAGTTCTTCAATTACCGTTATTATCTCCAACGTTGCGTTACGTAGTGCTCACTCGCTCTATAGTATTACAGGGCGCAAACGAGCTCGTACCAGAACCGCACCCCTTTTCGCGCGCTCAAGTATACTGTCGTATAAAAGGAGCCTGCAATACATCGCCTTACTTAGCACGCTATAAAAACGACAGAAAACGTAATAAAAGTAACCTCTCCTTGAGTCAAGAAATGCCTATTTATGCACGCTGTTTTCCGTTTACTTGCAAGTTCGTATTTTCTTTGCGAACCAAGAATTTCGTAACAACTGGCGAAATAAATATGGTAGGCGCAACCGTTAACTTCCAAATAAACTACAATATATGCAACATAGCATATTGTAACTGTGTAAAGCTGCTGACCCTAAAGTCGCCGATTCCATCTCGGCCGCAACGATCACAATTCGATGGAGGTGAAATGTTATGTAGTGATTGGTGTACTTTGCAATGTCCGAGCCCGTTAAAGAACCCCACGTGGTCAACACTTCCGGAGCCATGATAATAAAGGTTGCAGCGCGAGCACGAATGTGCTAGAAGAAACAGACGAAAGTCGAGGTACGGAAGGCAAAGAGGACAACACGAGCGCTGCTTTCGTCGACTTTCGTCTGTTTCTTCTAGCACATTCGTGCTCGCGCTGCAACCTTTATTATCATGACTTCCGGAGCCATTAACTGCAGTGTCCCAATCATGTTTATTTATTTACTTATTTATTTCTATATGTATGTATTCATTTGAATGTACTGCAGCCTAAGTACAGGGCTACAGCAGGAGTGGGCGAGTAATACAGGACGAAACCAACGGGGGAAAAAATCATTATAAAACTTAAATACGTTAGAGCAATACGCAAGAAACAACATTTTGCATATTACAAACGAGAACTTACATCTGTTCGAAGTGGTTAGTAGCGGCATCAATGAAATTGTTTAATGGTAGTGAGCGAATCCTCCCCGGTATACAGAATTCCAAAGCTCCAAAGTACGCGAAAAAAAAAGTAAATTTGATTGTGTTTGTACGAGCAAATAAAGGCTTTATGTTCAAGTTGTGGGAGCTGCGGCTGCAAGTTTCCTTCATAAATACTATGTTGTTACCGCCAAAGATGCCAGTGGAGGAGTTGATAACCGTATATAATTGTTTTAAAGATGCCATTCGGTAACGAGAATGCAACGATACGATGTGTCGTGATTGTATGGGGCCTGTGATGGGGAGAAGTTGTGGCTGTATATAGTTACGGCATATGATACGGCTGGCTTTACGTTGGACGCCTTGAAGCATTTTGAGGTCACCTTATTTATGAGGGTACCAAACTACAGATGCATATTCTAAAATAGGCCGTATCAACGTTTTATACAGAAGTATACTTTGGTATCACGGGGGGGGGGGGGGGGGGGGTCAGCTAAAGTACAGCACAATCAACCTATTTTTTAAGCATATGATGTATTCGATTTGGCTAGTCCAGGAAAGATTTTGCTCTTAGAATCACACCTATATATTTATATTGCGACACTTGTTTAAGTTGTGCACCATCCAGATGACAAACAAATGAAAAATATTGTGGTCTTGGGACGCCCAATATTATCATTTACATAAATGTGCGAACTGACGAGCTGTTGGGGGTCATAAGTTCGCGCTGTGTACTTGTATCAATCTGGCATGTTTACCATTCGGTTCTCACCTGCACACGCGAACTTCCGAAGCCTGTCATCTATACTTCCGACTATGTCTTAGAAACAGAAAAAGAAAGAAAAAAAAAGCACGTCATTCTCGCACGCATATGGCGCATGACCTGTGGCGGGTGGTGGTGTTTATGTGTACTTTTCGGTCCTTTTTCTCTTTTTTTTTTCTTTTTCAAATGGGAATAAGATTTATATTACTGCGGTATTCTTGGTGGCTGGAGAATCAGCCTTCCGGTGTGACGTAGGCATGTGCAGTTATTTACTACGCGTAAGTCGCGCTTCTTACGAGTCTCAAGATGCACTGCAGGCGATTACGTTGTAAAGGTCTATATAGCTTTCACCTGAATCCTTGCGAGCTGACTTCGAAACGACAGTGCCTTTTGCGTACGTATACTGGTCGTCTTCAAGCCCTATATGGAGGTCGTCAGAGCAGTATACCATGGTCAAACTATATGGGTCGCAAAACTTGGAACAAAGGATGGCGAAAATCTATTGCCACAGGCATCAACGCCCGCTGATGATTGAAGCGTGACTAGTTGAGGAGGGGATAAATAACCAAAACTAAAAATCCAATATAACTTCCAAAATCCAATATAACAGTCATAACTTTATATATGTCGTAGTTAACTATAAATTTACTTCATGTTTTATCTTACACCGTGCTAAATGGTTGATTGCGTCAATTTCTGATCGAGTTCAAAAACAAGGTTTGGAGGGGGGGGGGGGGGGGGGAATCCAGGCAATCTGCTATCAGAGCGTCTGTTTAGTTCGGTGCAGTGCCGGGTCAATGAGGCATCGCTGACATTTTCGTGATTGTTTCGTGTATACCTTCCGTAGTTTACTTATTTGCTTATGTGCTGTTTACTGGCGTGCAATTTCAGAGCTGTATACCAAGGTATATGTAAACTGGTCGCGTAAGTTCCATAAAGAAGCCCATTCATCTAATAGTTGGCGGCTGGTTGCCATCGTCACCGTCTGCGTATGGAGGGGACCACTAACACCTAGCAAAAAATAAAAATATAAGATATGATTTCCCAACCGGAAGTGGTAGCAATGTCGTGCACTTTCCCTGCATGGCGCGCAATCGAACTCTTTCGTAATTGCTGATAATGCGTGCCGTTATAAAAACGCGATTTTATGGCGCCTTATGGCTTGCTAACTGCGTGCGCAAGAGAAAAGAAAGACAAACAAGAAAGATTGAGGAAGCAAGGTCGCTTTATTAGCCAAATGACGTAGTTGCTATATACATCCAAAAGCTCTGCAGATGAAATTGCGACACAACTATTCACGATCACAATAGCATAATAGTTCGAAAACTCAGCAATCGTGTAAAACTACCGCAGCGGGACAGCATCCTTGAGAATATCGCTTTGGCAACCGTAGAGTTCGTTGCTTAGCGTGTCGCATTCACCGTCACTAAAGGCGAGGGCACGCCGGTTGTGCGCCAGTGAAGGCAGTCGACAGTATAAGAAGAGCAGCTATCTACAAATTGTATGAGCTTTTTCAGCTCTGAAATGTCACGCCAATGAACAGCACATCAGCAAATAAATAAACTACGGAGGGTGTATGCACGGAACTACCACGCAAAAGTGAGCAATGCGCTAAGCTAAACCCAAGCCCTGATAGTAGATTGCCTGGACGCCCGCCCCCCAGTTATATGGCACTCCACCATAATATGAGGTAATCAACCATTTAGCGAAGTGTCAGATAAATCTTAAAGTAAAGTTATAGTTAGCTTTGACATATAGAAAATTACGACTACTGCAAAAGAAATATTTGATGCCTGTGGCAATGAGTTTTCGGCACTTTTTGTTCCAAGTTTCTCGACCCATATGATTTGACCATGACCCAACTAGCTCGCAGACTGTATAGTTAAGATAGCCACTCATGCGACTACCAACTGCCTTCGTTGCCACAAGGCTGGCGTTCACTATCGTCTTTGGTGACGGTGAATGGGACATCTTGGGTAAATATATGACGTAGCAACCGCTTCCGATTATGACATCATAATAATTTTCTTTATAATAGCTCTTAATTGTCCCCTTCATATGTAGATTGCGACGGTGGCAACGGGTCGCCAACTACCGGATACATGGGCTGAAACTACGCTGCAGTCTACATATACCTTGACATTTCGAGGGCGCTCTTGCTTGCTGTTCTCCGTATCCACAAAGTGTAAAGAGCCGCGAAAAACCATTTCGATGCTTCCCTGTCACCAGCCATTGAGGAAAAGAGAAGGCGACTGCACTACGCACTTAGGAACTGCGGGACAGCAAGCGAACAAGTATGCGAAGATCGTTGTATTCCCAGTCACGAAATTACCCTTTTCTCGTGTAAAAAGACATATGCGATTTAGTATTACTCATTGAGTCTTATTTGAGAGCGACGTTTTTCAGCTTATTTTCCGCCCGGTCGGCCACATATATGTGCGGTTCTGAAGACACATTCACGTTACCTTTTAACCTGAGTCGCAAGTAGACGCAGCTGTCCAATAAGCTCAAAACGCTATCGCCCAATGGTACCATACGTTAATTAATCGAAACGGCCACGTGATAGTGAGCATTTCAGTATTTCCCTGGTTATCCCGGTTGTAGGGAGTGGGAAGGTGTGTTTCCGTGACAGCGATTCCCCGTAACAAGCTTCGTTAAAACGTTCCGATTTATTACGGTTTTCCCCTCCCCCGTCAAACATGTCGGCTTTCTCGCGAACAGTCGGCTTTCTCTTCGCGAAATAACGCGGAAACTGACGATAAAAGCAAAAAAAAAAAGAGCCCAAGTTTCAGAGATGGCAGAACAGCTGACATTTAGGCAAGTTAGAATTGGTAATGCATTTTACCCGACTGCGCTAACGAGCTCGTTTCACAGAAATATAGCGTCGGCGTCGTTGGTTGTGAGCAAAAAAAAAAAATCGGATTGTTGTGCGTCACCGAAAAATCACGAATGATGCAATCACGAAACTTTGATTGATATGTGAGGTTTAACGTCCCAAAACCACCATATGATTATGAGAGACGCCGTAGTGGAGGGCTCCGGAAATTTAGACCACCTGGAATGGCGAATCTTTTCCTTGGTCTCAGTGAAGGTCGAACCCGGGTCGTTTGCATATATATAGCAAGCGAGTGATGTACCACAGGGCCACGTGTCTGCTTGGAAATACCAAGAAAGTAACTTGCATGCTTCATAAGACACGTGTCCTGTATGATTCGGAATGCAATATTGCAGTAATGATATGTGGTGCAAGCGTACACTGCCATCGGGTGTTAGAAAATGCATGCGGTCATTACGAATTCGTGGTTTGAAACGGGTACCCACTACAAAAGGCACACACGTTAGTGCGTCTTTTCCCTTCAGTGGGTGCATAACAAGTTCGAGAAGATTACTGTAGTGGTTTAAAGCATGCTGCCCATTACACAGATTGAAGCCGTAAGCAAAAGCTTCACTGACACAAGCCATTTTGAACTCGGTATACGCACTACGGACGGAATATCGCTTTCGCATTGAACCCTTAAAGGCGAAGCTTAAGGATCCCCCAATTTTTTAAGGGCGGTGCCAGAACGATGGCACACGATATTGCGGTGCATGTTATCTCTATCATCGGTCAATGTTTTCACGCAATTCCCTAGAAATATTATATCTTGCTTGTGTTGAATTTTGCATTTTACACGCACACATAAAAGTGCACGCATTAACAAAAATATAGAATAAAATCCCCCCCTCCCCCCCAAAAGAAAAAAATATTTTTCGTGGTATACCACTGGCGGGAAGGTGGTGTGCTTCCAGAAAGACGTATACGCTTTCCTATTATGTCAGTGAAAGTTATACGGTGAGCTTTTCGTCGAATACAAAACAAGCTTAAACAAATAAGCATCATTCATTAGCGTTACTTAGCTTTTTCTGGCCCCTGTGGGATGGCGTCATTTAGCACAGATGCCATTCAGGTATGTTTCATAGCTCGGATGACTCTGGCTCGAACCTATCATCATAGCTGCCACAGTACACATTCTGAGATGCTCACGAGAATTCTAACGCATCCTTATTACCAATAGTGAGAAAATACGTTAGAACTCCAATTTGAGCATTGACAGACTGTCCTGACGCCTGACGTGGTCTTTTCTCAATTGCGGAGCCCAATTAAGTGAAAATAATGAATAGCATCCAGCAACTGCCGTGGCAGTGCTGAAACAACCTGTTTTTAGGGACTAACTGTAGAGTCATAACTTTTTAAAACATCGATGGATTTGGTCGCTAAGTATAAAAAAAAAATTCGGCAGATCCCAAGCACCATGGGAATGGACGTTATGCGAAGCATGTGGAGGGAAGATGACTGGTTTGTAATTCTGTTTGTAAGCAAAACGTTATGAAATGGTGCATAAGACATGCATTAAGTAACTATTTACAAATCGTACATATGTTAAACACTCGCTTGAGTGTCATATAACAAGTAATTTACAGTTGTGTAACGATTCTAAAAGAAACAAGGGCCTTACAAAAGCTAGAAGCGGTAAGCTGACATGTAGCGCTCCCGCTTGCGAGAATGGTAGACTCGGACATAGTGCCACATAAACCAACTACAGTGTTAAATATACGAGTGACGTTAACCGGGCATGGCTGTTTCATTATAGCAGTATACATATTTCCGCACACGTCCCATTCTTCCCATGTTTTGTGTCGGTGGCCTATTGCATGTGTACTTAATGCCTTACAAAAACCCCACTGAAATGTCTGAGTTCATTTATGTTTTCCTTTAGGAAAACCTGTCAGGATGGATCACGTAAAAACGAAGAGCTGAGTTTATTCTCGAACAAGCGCGACCACCACTGATAAAGCTCGAAAGCTGGCTGCCGTGGCGTCTTGCCGCGGATCAGATTTTCGACGGCTGTGTTCGTCGCTATCAGTGCCGACGTGTATAGCTGTAGTCCCATGCTGAAGTCTGACTTTCAGTGTCCCGGCCACAAATTCGGTCAAAGAAAGAGTTTCTGCTTTAACACGCCGACTGTTCCTTTCGCCAGCGTCCCGACCATACATAAAAATGTAATCCTTTGAAAATTAGATAGCCGGCGCCCGGGTGTAGGAATATTCAGGTGTTGACGCTGAGCGTACTTGCCTGAGCGGCCAGATAATATTTAGTCTCGCGGGCGCACTTTTCTGTGAGCTGTCAGATGGCGCGCCGCGGCCAACGTATACCCTCCATCAAAATATTTCACGGTGGGGAGTCAATGCGAGGAACTCCCACGTGCTTAGGTGCATGTTCAACAGCCCCGGATGGTCAAAATTAGTCGGCAGCCCTACTACAGCGCCCCTCATAACAAAATTGTGGTTTTGAAGTGTAAACTCCCAGTAATAATTACGACCCCTCTACTAGATAAGAATAGTTACTGCACTAAAAAAACGTATTTCATGCGTACCTCTACTTTAATTTACACAGGAAACCGCTGCAGCATATTTTGGGCTTGTTCAATGTGCACGCGATATAAATAAATATTTGAAACGCGCTAGTACTTTACATCAAGCACACAAGGGCATTGCAGTTGTTACGCTATATGTAGAAATATTTGAACCACGCAAATATTTCCTATACAGCACACTAAAGCGATGCGGTTGTTCATGACTATAGATGTTATGACGCGAATTCACATATTTATGTAAACTTTTACAAGTGAGAATTCATCAAGTGGATTGAAGGCAGGCTTGCTATCTTAGATCAACGCATCGCTAACAGTTTTCAGATGAAGACGTGAGCAAATAGTTTTCGTGTTTCTGCTGAATATAATACACCAATATACTGCACGCAACATATAGTTATGCCTTTTTTAAGACTATCACATAGACTCAATAAAAAAGAAATATGCATGAATCAGATGAGCATTTTAATGGAAAACAACTATCCCACAGGCTTGTACTCTCGTACATAGCCACGGAGCAAAACTTAGGAAAAAGAAGGGGAATAAATACATGCAATAATAATAGTAATAATATGTAGGGTTTAACGTCCAAAAACCACCATATGATTATGAGAGACGCCGTAGTGGAGGGCTCTGGAAATTTCGACCACCTGGGGTTCTTTAACGTGCACCCAAATCTGAGCACACGGGCCTACAACATTTCCGCCTCCATCGGAAATGCAGCCACCGCAGCCGGGAATCGAACCCGCGACCTGCGGGTCAGCAGCCGAGTGCCTTAGCCACTAGACCACCACGGTGGGGCTAAAGACATGCAAGTCTGTAACAGATTCCATGCTCACAACGTACAGAAATGCAGGAGCTAAGTACAACCAATCTGAACTATTAGCCACTGCTAACGGCAGTGTTATGTACATACCGAAATATGTTCGCACTGTGTCACGCAAGCATATTTTATTAGTAAAAGATGCGGCTAATATTATAGCAAAGCTTAGCTATATTCTTTTTTTTTTTCGCACCTGCTTTTCTCATGGTTATGTTTACAGTGAGCCTTGCAGCTGGGCGAGTCGGTTCATATTTCAAGGTAAACTGGTGGGTGCAAATAAAGACAAGGACGCAGAAAAGATGGGACAGGGACAAGCGCGAACTTTCATCTGAATTCATTTTTATTCGTCGCTCTTCAAATTTATACTCATGTGACCACATGACTATGCTATTTCGTGAGTGTATATTTGGAGGCTAACGAATAAAAAAAATTCACTTAAAAGTTTGCGCTAGTCCTTGTCCCATCTTTTCCGCGTCCTTGTCTTTCTTTGCACTCACCAGTCCACCTTGACACATGTTCAGAGTGTTGCAATGCTGCCTCATCTGCATGCGAACATAGCAGTGAAGCAACTGAGTCACTATTTTCTCGTTGTGTTCTTCACGCAGGAAAGTAATGGTGTAGGTGTCAAGAACACCATCAATTCTTTGTCACCTTCATCGAGATATAAACGCATTCAACGCACGCGAATAAAAAAGTCTAGCTTCAAAACATCGCCATCACACGTACCAGCAATAAGACGCAGAATCAGCAATATGCGCGTTTCAGCCGGGCATGCTGCCGAGACGGCCTACCCCACGCGCCGTAGAGAAGTCTAAGCAGGCACCGATAAAGTAGCACGATAACTGATAACGGCCCGAACAAGATCTGCTCGCGCTGAGATTGCGCTTTTCAACGCGTTGCGGGGAAAGTGTCAGCCTCTGTATATGTATATTTTTACACCATTGCCTGCAGCACTGCAAATTCTATTGACGTTTCGCCAACAATATGCCTGCATAGGGCCTTTTTTCGAAGCAGTTTCGGGACCTAACGTGGCCATGGTTGAATACTTGATTGCCACTTATAATATTATTTGGTTTCAATCCCTGCTCGGGCTTTGATTTCTATCATTTGCATTCATCGGGTCAACGGTGCCAATTTCAGTTTTTCTAAACGCTCTCACATTTAAATCACCTATGTCTGGCCCGCAATGCATCTGTATATGTATTGTCAAACACCTGTGCGAAAAATGAGTATGACCCATGGTATATTGGTATGAGCCACGCGGGTCTGGAGAAATGAGTTTGACGACGTACGCGACGGGGTTCGCGCGTTATTCATGCCATGACCAGACAGTCGTATTCGTCAGATTCTCATATACCCTCCCATGCCAAATTTGGTTGACCTAAAGTCAGAGAGGTGACCACGAAATCACCTAGACGTAGCGGGCTAGTAGATATACCTAGACAGAACCGCCAAAGTGCTTGCAGTACACAAATAAAAGAAAAATTCTTCACATTCAATACATTTATCTATATATAGTCATGCGCGCAGTGCACAGCAATGATGCATCGCCTTACATCAATTTTACTTTTGCAATCATATCTTCATGCTTCCAATGGTACACGTCCCGCTCTTACATACAAGCTGAAATACAGACATTTCTTCTAAAGTGATGACCACTGGGCAACAGTGCGTGCAAGCATGAACAGTTAATGTTAATATAAATATTTCACTACAAAATTTTAAAAGCCTCTTAAGTGTGCATTGAGCGCATAGCAGGTATCAGCGATGGTCAAGTACAATCGCTTTCCATCCACTCTCTCGAAAGAACAGAGCAAAATAAAGCAGGAAAAAACAATCAGCATTTGTTTTACATGAACGCGGAGCAGGACAGACCCCGTCAAACCCGCATCACGGATCGAAACTCACGAATAACCGAGCCAAGGACAAAGATAAGCATTGAACACACACAGTTTGTCTATATGCGAACGTTCAGAGCAGGATATTAAAAATCCATTTCGTTCATGCAATCCTCCCCCCCCCCCCGCCTTTCGTTGCACAATATTTTTTTTTTCCTCGACGGCACAGGCTCAACTGCAGAGTTCGGGAAAAGCCTTTCCTGTGTGTAATTTCGCTCTAGCCCATAGCCTTTAGCTTCATATTTTCCCGCTGTCTGCAGCTCCTCTCGTTTATTTTCTCGCGTGTGTCTCTGTTCAGGTGGCATCATTTTTTTTCGTCATTTTATGATTGCGTCGATTCCTGTCTCTTCTCAATGTTTTTTTCTTTCATCTTCGCGCGATGATTTAACTGCACCCGTGACGGTACGTTGTGCCGTTTGCGTTGATGCAGCGCACGCACGCACGCACGTATACACACACACACACACACACACACACACACACACACACACACACACACACACACACACACACACACACACACAGCTTTCCTTACTGTATCTTTCTTATTCCTTTCGTCGGTTGAAACTGACTTTGACTTCTCCCTTGTTCACGTACAAAGCAAAGTGCGTCAATATGCAAGTCATTCGAATTTACCCAGGCTAAACATTTCATTCACCCCAGGTGGTCGAAATTTCCGGAGCCCTCCACTACGGCGTCTCTCATAATCATATGGTAGTTTTGGGACGTTAAACCCCACATATCAATCAAACATTTCGGTCAGACATCGTACGAGAAAGTGTGGGTGTGGTTAGGCGAACAGAAAGCAACATTGAGTGTTAATGACCAAATAAGATCGTGAATAAAATTGGTAGCATGTGAGCTGCTATGACTAAGTTAATCTAAAATACTTCTCTTCCATACTGACCTCGATAGCTTCTGAAATAAAAAAAAAATATCCCTGATAATCCCATGCACTGTGCGAATTGATTTCATGCGAAGAAGTAAGCGAATTGCTAGTTTTCTTCATGTTTATTTTTTGCTTATGGCAAATTCTTACCAAGTAGACCGACGCCTGTATGATTTTATTAGTGTGCATATCGCTGGCTTACCTGGCGAACTCAATATGCCGACAATATGAACAGAAGTAGCTGCTTCGGTCATCTCGTCGATTTGTCTACCGCAATAAAATTCCCTAGCCATAATTTTATCGTCACTTCAATCCTCCATTATCCAGCTCGTCGTTGTAGTGTGTACGACGCTCTACTGCTGACCCACACAATTCGTGACCGAATCCCAGCCGTGGCGGTCACATTTTCTCTGAAGGCGAGATGCTTGAGGCTCGTGTGATCAGATTTAGGGGCACGTTCAAGAACACCAGCTGATCCAAAATTCCGAAGCCCTCCACTACAGTGCCCCTCATAATTATATCATCGTTTTGGGACGTTAGACCCCTAAAATTAATAATCAGGCTTCCATCTTCCTGTATTGACAGGCAGACAGATGAACGGATGGATGGATGGACTACATACAACGCAGACGCACAACCCACGGCGTAAGGAGCTTCGCCCCTAAAACTACGAGGTAAGAGCATAATTTGTGTCGGAGTCACCGCTGTCGGACAGCTCTGATACACTGTCAGTCTCGGGAATGTTAGCTGACGTTCGTTGTGTTCACTTCTGCGAACGACTCCGACTCCGAGCGACTGCTCGACCCGGCATTCACAGTTTTTTCATTACACTGCGCCAACAGGACAAGCATGTCTAGTACGCCATCCGGTTCTAGGTTCCTATCAAATGTTACGTCATACGTAGACTGCGTGCTCGGTTTGGTTTAGGTTTCGGTATCGGGCCCTTTTGCCTAATAAAAATTATTCTCAAACTTGCTGAGCATTTCAGCTATCGGGCGCTTGACAAGAGTGTCCCAGAAACACAGAATCACCATTACCCAGACATGGTCAGAAAATAGCCGGAGCTGACCTTTAAGTGATGCCTCTGCACATGCTTCAAAATAGCGAAATTTATTTGTAGCAGGACCTTGATCCGCTGTTGAGTAGCTATTTCTTGGAATCCCCTCTTTTGTTTGGGCTTAATAGGTAGGCGATTCCCATGACTTGAAAGCGGGGTTTGATTATAAGAATGAAAGAGCAGTTACTAACGAAAATGTGCATTTCCTTTTATTATGACCTGCCAAGGCGTGCTTCACTGGTTTTGTTGGTGGACTCTGTTTACGCTACCCTAGCGTATACTTTGTCGGCTGCGAGTATGAGTCACAAACCCATGCTAAATACGTCTCCTTTGAGCTCGTTTAAGCCCCCCAAGTTCTATGTATTCTTTATACAATTCTTAGTTTTAATAACTATGCTTTGGTTTTGTTGCGCTAAGCAGAACTCAAATGGTCATATAAGAAATACTGGTAAGAAAAAGGTGCAGAAAGAAAATGGAAATGAAAATGTGCCTGACAGCACGACAGTCACTATGACAACAAATATAATACCTGGAACGACAAGCGACTCACCATTCGTTGACATATAAGATATAGATATGGTTAATCGTAACCTAAAATATGTTCAGGTTATTTCTAAGACTAAGTATTCCAAAAAACATCATGATGATACGCGTGACATACGTCACAAACTCTTGTTAACATGGTCAAAACAAAGGGATAAATGACGTTTTAGGAAAATACGGCGTTCAATGATCTACAGAAAGCACAAAGCATCCCTTACCATTTATTTATTAACTTAGTTAGGTTCTCAAGAGTGCTTAGATATTTTTTTGCGCGTGAGATACACGGTAATTTATGGAGAAATGTATTCAGAGCGATTTTACATGCAGAGGCAGCGCAGGATATTTGCGCTGTCATGGCTTATTTCAAATGCGCGAGGAAAGCAGTGTAGGCAAACTTTAGATAACCAAAGTAAAATAAAAATACATTCAATGTTCGTGGCCATAAAGAATTACATTTACGTTCAACAACTGGATAGCAAACAAAAAGTACAGATTTTATGCAAAATGTTCGATCTGATGACTTTTCAATAGTCTTAGGACATGACGTAAGGCTGGATGTGGTGGTGGTGCTGAAACTTTATTATTTTTTGGTGAAATTTTATTAAAGACTGGATCTGTTCGCTGAATTTTGAAAGGATTTTGTTCGCTTACAACTAAAACTTGGCTCACATCTTCAAAACTTCAGAGAACAATAAATAAGGACCATGTTCATGTAAATGAAGTCTGTTCTGTCATCATCGTTAACGCAAGTCTAAGAAGCAAATTTTTGTTGAAATGGATATTAGTGAAAATATATTTTTTTTTCCTAAACACGGCCTTGTATCGCTGCGCTTTGCGCAAATGTGTTCCTTCTCAGAACCAACAAAATTCAGCGCCACATGTCTCATAAACCGTGCACAGAAGTCTATATCAACTCGCAGAAATTTACAAGAAGGAACGGCAACGTTTGCAATTTCTTTCTTTCTATATTTTTTCATCACCTAATTGCCAGTAGCCTACGCATCTCATTTCGATTGCGCGATCGCACAGGCGAAGCCAGAGAAGTCGGCGCCGAAAATTTGCATGCTGACACGAACAGAGAAGAATCACGCACAGGCCTGGCGCTTCAGGCGTTCGTTCTATTATAGACGCGATTTGTTGCTTCCCCGTGAACAAAAAAGAAAAACAAAGGAGGGGGAGAAAAAATTCAAAGAAAAAAGTTCTCCCACTAAGCAGCAGTCAAAAGAAGCGAGGTATAAGACGGAACGTCGATCGAAGGGTTTGTTGTGCCAGAACGAATAGATTTCGCTTCTGGACGGCACCGCGAGCACGAACCGCTAGCGCGCTCATTATTTGCATACGTCATTATGCTCGATTTCTGCACGACTATACCCGCAGTCCAGGCGGTTCGATTCTCACTTGCTCCAGCATTGGTGTTCTTTTTCCCCGGCCCCAGTTTCGCCACTCTATGGAAAGCTAAGAAAAAATAAAGAGCAAAGTCGAGCGAAACGAGAATCGCTGGGCCGCATATATCTGGCCCCACTCGCGCACGCCCACGCTCCTGGCACACGACTCTTATATGAACTGGGCGCAGATGGAAGAAGAACTGGCCGCGGCTTGCCGCCCGCCGCTCCAGAATTATCATAATGAATACTAATCGATTTCGAAAGATCATCCGGTGAAACTTTTATCGCAGACGGCCACCGGCCTTCGCTTCTTCGCCAAATCACTTTGCCTTTTATTTCCCCAAAGATATATATATATATATATATATATAAAGTTGGTATCTTCTTTCTTGCCTGAAGAACAGCGCGTTCAGTCGGGCAAGGCATGCAGCTGCAAACTCTTGGAGTTGTACTTGTGCCTGGGGCCCTTGCTACGTCCTAAATACCCCGAGCGGCTGCAGTTGAATTCAGCCGCTTCAAACCTGGGTCTGGACTTTTAGTCTTCTTTTTTTTTTTCTCGAAATTTTTCGCGAAGAACAGTTTCTGTTTTATCCTTGCCGTGCATTTTCTCCCAGTCCAGCTCATCTCCCGTTTGCATCGCCGGTTCATTCTTACAGCTTCACTCTTTTTCTCTTGTCTCTTTTGTCCTGGAAAGTTTGCCGGCAAACTTCTGCACATTAACCTTCTTGTCGGCTCTACAAAGTTAAAAGATAAAAAAAGAAGATTTAGTCTCCGCACTGCCCTAGTTGGTTCATTATTCTATGAACAAGGTTTAATTTTGTTCGCCGTGTGCAGAGACGGGGTTCTCGCGTATATGCTACGGCCCGCACTGAAGCGTCCAGTGCAGGATGTTATCGATATGTTGCTGCGAAAGTTCTGGGAGTGGTGTTCATACGCGGTGGCCAGCCGTTCTCTCACTAACTCGATGTCGAAATGCCCGCGTTTTCCACCTGCGTACAGGGCTGTTTGCTTGCTGTTACTGCATAAAGGACATACTGCAACGCTTTCACGTTTCGGATTCGATGCGCGTAGCATACAACTTTTTAACTTGATAGCCTCGCGGCTATCAAGCTGATCGGTGAACACGTGACCTGATGGGCATCCTAGACGGCATGTACTTTGTCTCTCCAATGTTTGTTAACCTATATTTATCTCGTACACTATTGATACTCTTCTATAGCATTACAGTGAAAATTCGTAAGCGGAGGTTTTAGTGAAGCCGATGTTTTGACAAGCAGGCTTCTCTTCTTCAAGGTTGCAACCTTGAACCTTGAATTTCTCCAGCCTTGACGAAAAATCCGCTTATCTGAACGTCGGCTTTAGCACAACCCTCGTTTATGAATTTCCTTCGAAAGCTTCTCTCTTACTCCCGACTCCTGCTGATTTTATACTGTTACAAGTACGTAATGCAGACACAATTCCCCATTTTACGAAGTTGTTTTCTCGCGCATCTTGGTGGTCCAACGTGCAAACAATATTTTGAGGTAGGAAACAATTAAACTTAATCGTGAAATGGAATGACGAAGGTTCATTTAATGACTAATGTCCCCATTGGTTCAGCAAAAAAGAAAAAGAACGTTGATTTCTATGACATTTCCTGTTTAGGAATTCTCATTGTATCAACCTTCCATCTTTCCCTGAAAGTAGCAGTCACTGTAGATGTTGTGGTGGCTACGTTATTGCAACAAGTCGTGTTAACCTGGCATGCATAGGCGGCAACTGTTCCGCCTGAGCACCTTGTGAATTGGAAGCAGCAGTGTATTCCAGTGTTGATCACCTCCGTGGCTTGCAAGATAAAAAATTCGGCAGTTGTCATACTCTCTCCTTTATTTCCTTAAACTCTCGTCTTGTGTAGAAATAGAATTTCGGCTAAGAATTTTCGTTCATAAATAATTGTGCCAATAAACACCTTCCAGTGGTGATTTCATGAATGCTAAAGAAAAGAGAACGCTTGAGTCGTTCCGTGAATGGCAACATTAGGTGGGGGGGGGGGGCAGTAGCGATGTTTCTTAATTGAGCCAGTTGATAGATCATTGTGAAATTATTGAACGAAAGAAAATTGGGGAGGGGGGGGGGGAGTTTGAGCATTGCCTTCAAGAGAAAAACTCAATAGCGCAATCAGGCCACGAGCTCATCACGTTCTCAAATGCAAGCCTCGCTTCGGTTTTCGGCGCATGCCTCAGTCATGTCGCCAAGAAACGAACATCGTTGCGCGTAAAATTAGCCGTGAAAATTTATCCCGAAATTTCTACGCCCAAGTACAGTTGCGCAGTTCCATATGCACCATAACATTTCCTTTTGCGAATCAGCGAAGGGCCCACAACGCTTCCGTAGGTCAGCACTCGAACATACGAATGATTTTGTTGCTACGACTATGTATAAGCACTTTGTAATGGGTGGGCCTCTAAAACACACACTCATTGCTGAAAAAAAAAACATGCTGCGACACCCGGTGTGATTTCTACGCTTCTGCCACGCAATATTAGGCTATATGCGTTAATGAGACTGCTTCCTTTACATAGCCTTTCTATAATGTTCTTTTTATTATTTTTAAGCAATGGCGTGGCTTTGTGGTAAAACGCCAGCTTGCCACGTGGAAGGTCCGAGTTCCATTCTCACTCCAATCAAAGATACTGATTGTTTATTTTATCTGCATCTTTACCAATTTTTTGCTAACAGAAAATGCTGTTTTCTTGCTTACAACCAACGACACCAATACCCACACCACCACCGAAAGCACAATTTCTACAAAAGAAGCTCTTGAATGGTATACCGCGTATCAAGCTCCATTTTCTGTAGCTGCACTTCTAAGCTGCACTTCTAAGAAATGATGTCTCAGAATCAAAGCCACTCATCGTGCATCTAACCAGAGGCAAGACGGTATGAAAACTTATAGTGAACAAGTAGTACTTTCTCCGATATTGCCTTGCTTCCGCGACACACTTTTCACCAAGTTATGGTGTATGTGGTGGTGCCATTATGCATCATCATGTTTTATGACGTCAGAATTGCGTTAGAATGATCTCACAAAGTCTGGAGATCGGTGACGTCTTAGTGGTGTCCCGTGGTGACGTCAACGCACAAGGAATTCTCGCATCACTCACGCTAACGACACCAACGTGGAACACCGATGGTAAAATTTTCGTGTATGATGACTGGAGGAGGCATATAAGCATTTCACCGAAAGAAACATTTCTCGGTGAGGCGGTTGGGATGGATAAGTGTACGAGTGAGGTGTGTGGTGTCGCATCCAATCTGTGACGAGATTGGATGAAGTGGTCACGTAGAAGGCTGTCACAGGACATGTTCAAATACATCCAAGCAGCAAACCTTACTCTGGGTTTCTATGGAGAGAAAATTGTCGTAAGTTAGAGAATTTGGCTCACGAGCTAAGTTCGCTGTGGTTCTAAAATTTTGTAATCAACTTACGACAATTTTATCTTCATAAAAACCCAGACGAACACTTGCTGCTTGAATATTGAACATTTAAGAGTTTCAGCTTGGATAGTTTTGTTCCTTCGTCGGTAATGCCTGAACAAGTGCAGCCATATTGCAGAATTCAAATAGTAATAATACATTACCCATTCGTCAGAGTGCAAAACAACTTCGCGTAGACATTAAGTACAGCGTAGCTTGGAAACCCATCGACATTGTTGCTGTACAGAAAAAAAGAAAAAAAAGATTTTCACTCATAAACTTACATTGTTTTGTCGATATTTATTTGAGGTTGCATTACTTTCTAATTGCTGTACTGGCAATATCTTGTCATGAAAACGTTTCTTAACGCTTCATTAAGAGGCTCAGCAAATTTTATTTGGTTATGTTGAACAGTTTGGCCGCGCTGCCGGTAAAACGAAGGCCACTACAGCAAGAATGCTGCTTTTCGTTCACACTATTTTCATTTGTTTGCAATACCACTTCAGACTTGGTGATAATACCTGCTGTCATCAGAAAGTAAGCTTTCTAATGCGATGCAATTCACTTCGATACCATGATCTCAGTAAGCGTATAGTGCGTCAGCAAACAATGACTAAAATGGGAGGCGGGTGCCACCGGAGTGTGACCGCCACCCTAAAATCCCGGATATTACGTTCTTTCTGTGTTTTGTTACGAAGGCGCGACGCCAACACGGTCCCGAAGGCGCCACTGCTCCGAACTGCGCCACCAAAGTCACCAGCCGTTTGGTAGCGTGTGTTACTCAGCTCGCGACTGCTTCTGCGCAGAGCTGATAAACGAGCGGACGAGGCGACGTTGAGTTAAGGCAAGGTTTATGTACATAGAAATAGAGGCGTTACATATTCGGGACTGAGGCCGACAGCTTAAGGACTCGAAGAGTCGAGATGTCTTCTCTCGCGCATACGTCGGCTTCTCTCTGACGCATGGGTCTTTTACTGGCGACGTGCCGATTGCCTTTTTTTATAGGCACTGGGAGCACCTTTTTCGTCACCAACGTCCAACCAGAAGCACCGCTGGCCGTGATCTCAGAATCCTCCAATGGCGACCCACCAGTGGGCTGCATCATGATCATCAAATCCGAAGCTGCTGCGCTTGGTTGCACCCAAGGACAAGTGGAGTGGCCACGCAATGCCTAAAACTCGCCAGACTGGAAGGCGCCGATTGCTTCAACGGGATCGTGGGCTGAGGGAGCTCGCTATGCGTTGCGTAAGACAGACCAGCGCCGCCGTTTGATGACGTCGTTGAGTTGATCCAGTCAGGCAGGCTCGATCACTGGCCTTGACACAGATTGCCTTTGCAGATGCATTGACGTTTGGTGTGGACTCCCAGGCGTAAGAGTTTGGAGAAAATGAAGAGAAATCCGCCACGTGTTTTAGGGAGTTATAGCGCTGACCCGCAGGTCGTAGGCTAGAATCCCGGCCATGGCAGCTGCTCTTTAGATGGAGGCGAGAATTCTATACAGAACCGTGCACTTAGATTTAGGTTCACGTGAATAAACACGCACGGTCGTAATGAGCTCTCCACTGTGGCGTCTTTTATATACATAACGTTGTTTTGGGGCGTTTAACGCACTAACTATTACTAAAGTGATGTATATCAATAGAAATGTATGTGTTTCGAGAAATTTATTCTCACGAACAATGAACATCAATTACAAACCAACAGAACATTCCCGACGAAATATATAGAAACATATCGACATATAGAAAATTGTTACGAAAATACGTTTACACTTTTACATTACATGGTAAACAAGCTACACAACCAAGACGTAAATATGTTTATGTTGTGTATTTACATCGTATTTACATGATACTTCTGCCAGTACTAAACGAACATCAGCCTACTACAACCAGGCAGGCCTAAAAACAAGCTTCACACGTCTTTCACAGACAAACACAAAAAGGCAGAACCAGTGTCGAAGCAATTCCTTCTCATCGAAAAAGAAGAGTTCCTCCGACAAAACAGATAGCAGCCCTGTGTACGATCGCTCCAAGATCTAGAAAAGAGTGCGACGGTGACGGCCTGCTGCAACCTCCTCGCATAGATTTGCGCCAAATACAGTGGGCACCAGCAATGAGAATACAGGTGAAGCGGCCTCAAGAACGCCCAGAAGAGATTTCCTCCCAGGTCATGAAATCCAGCATCCACGGTCCTCCTAAAACAACAGTGATGGCGCATTGCTTTGAAACATGCTGATTTGTTTCCCGCAGTTCGGAACCTTTGCTGTTTGTACCATTATACACTGTTCGAGCTGGTCAAGGGTAGGAACAACACCCCACTCCAGCCGCCACATGAGTTCCTGGAGGTGGCCAGGCAGAAATAATGCTGTCAGTTAGTTTCTTGCCTTGCAATATCTCGTAATGCAGTGATGAATGTCATATCGCGATAACAATGTCATTGGTTACGAAATTAATTGCAATTACTAATTCGTATACAGGGCGTGTGCTGGACCTGACGTGTCAACAGGCAGACTTTCCAAATACTGTTGGCTGTCATGACTGTAACAGGGTGAGTGCAGTGAATGTTCACATAGTACAAGATCAAACACAATAAAATAAAAAAGAAAAAGCAAAAACATTATGTTTTCAAAACAAAGAAAAATAAATAAAAACAGTGCTGTATAAAAATTTACATACAGATGTGACGTCGGCATAATATACGAAACAATGAGAATTATTCTGGAATTAATGAAAATATACGTACAACGCAAGCAATAATCAATTTGCTACCCTTTTCAGCTCTCTCTTCAAAGCTTCTATTGCTCGTCGAATTCAATACAGACACTGGCCGATGAAGCCACTTCTTTATTGTTCGGGGGAAGAAATATACGTGTACACACAAAAACACCAAGAAAATCGTCGCATTGTCTTCTTCCGGGCTACAACAGTTACAGCCTCGATGAAAGAAAGTCCTCTTGTCGAAACATCGGCTTCTGCACCTTCCCCTTGTTTACGAATTTTTCATCGGAAGCTTCCATCTTCCCTGATTCGTGGCTTTATTTCTGTCTCTCCTTTTTTTAAGGTTTCGTTGCAACCAATCCTCTAGCTAATACGTCAGAATACTAGTGAAGTAATGTATGTGACAGGACAAACATGCCACGATTTTCGTCATGTTTGCTCACATATTACCGAAGCTGTTTCCTCCGGTTGTCAAATAGCATTAGCTAATGCTAACTACAATGTTCAATCACTGGCGTTAGCACTGGCTAGCTTTGGGTAACCGTAAGGTGGAATCAGCTAGGGCGTGCTAACTCTTCTGAATGGTGCCTGACTATGTTGGCTGGAATTCAAAATATGGGGCTAGCAGTGAGCTGTGGTGGCAATGTTGGCTTAGTGTTGGTTAAAACTTAAATAAGGCTCCATGTTTTCCAATTAATTTGAAAAAAAAATCATGAAAAACACTCAACGGTAATCTTTTTTTTCTTTTCAAAGTTTGGTTTTGTCTGGTAAGCTCCGATTTTAAAAGGTCACTTTCATCGCTCCAAGGACATTTTCAAAGCTCGGAATCATCAACTCAGAGAAGCGCACCTGTATGAGTGACAGCAACTTCGTAAAGTATGCTTGCGTCTACTATAAGACGCTCAAGGTTATAATAGGAACCAACGTAGGTGTTGTCTATTAAAGCATTTGTGCACTGAATCACTTCCTCAAATATTGTCACGTGCTTGCTCAGTATTGCGAAATATGCACGGCCAAGTTTGTGCTGTTCGTTCCAGTGGTTGCATACAGCGACCCGTTCGAACTGTTCGAGCCAGTCCTCGACATCGTCGTACTCTTCCCCGTGGAAAACTTCAGGAACGCGAGGAGATTCAGAAGCAAGTACAGAAGATGCTCGTAGATGACGTCACAACCTTCGAAAAGTCATTGGGCGTCCCCCGTGGTTTTGGTCAAGAAAAAGGACGGCGACTTGCGCTTCTGTATTGATTATCGCAAGTTGAACCAAGGCACGAAGAAACACGTCCATCCACTGCCTCGCATAGACGATTCACTCGATCGGCTGCGTGAAGCACGCTATTTCTCTTCAAAGGACCTCCGAAGCGGCTGCTGGCAGATAGAAGTCGACGAGAGAGATCGTGAAAAAACGACCTTCGTGACGCCCGACGGCCTTTACGAATGTAAGGTGCTTCCTTTTGGGTTGTGCTCGGCGCCAGCCACTTTTCATCGTCTCATGGACACTGTACTATCAGGCCTGAATTGGCAAACACTCTTGGTCCATCTGGACGATGTTGTTGGGTTCTCAGCAACATTCGAGGAACATCTCAGCCGTCTATTCACCGTACTCCAAGCCATACGCTCGGCCGGCCTTAATTTAAAACCAGAAAAAATGTCAATTTGGTTTCAACGAACTTAGCTTCCTAGGCCACGTCGTCAGTCACGAGGGTGTTCGACCTGACCCGACCAAAATAGACGCCGTAGTGCAATTTCCTGCACCACGTGACAAAAAGGCTGTGAGACGCTTCTTAGGGTTGTGCGCCTATTATCGGTGATTTATCGAGGACTTTTCATCTATTGCGGCGCCATTGACACGACTCACACGTGAAGACGTCCATTTTTTGGGGGGTGAAGAGGAGCAAATGGCATTCAATGAACTACGACAATGCCCGCAAACACCTCCAGTCCTTGCGCACTTCGACGAGGACGCCCCTACAGTACTTCACACTGACGCCAACAATGTAGGTCTAGGTGCCGTTCTGGTGCAGTGGCAAGACGGCTGTGAAAGAGTGATAGCCTACACCAGCAGAACTCTCTCCCGCACGGAGAACTACTCGACCACCGAGAAGGAGTGTCTTGCCGTGGTGTGGGCAGTCATCGAATTTCGTCCGTATTTGTACGGCCACTCCTTCGAGGTTCTTAGCGACCATCACTCTTTGTGCTGGCTCACCAACCTTAAAGATCCATCTGGCCGTTTGGCGTGCTGGAGCCTAAGGCTTCAAGAGTTTGACATGACCGTCGTCCATAAATCTGGGAAGAGGCACACCGACGGCGACTGTCTCTCACGGTCGCCAATGGAAACTGTCACTCCTGATGACGAAAACATGGATGCGGCATTCTTGGGAGTTGTAAACACGGCCACTATTGTACGAGAGCAGCGCAGTGACCCTGAGCTGTTGCCACTCACTGAATATTTGGAAGGATGACGTAAAGACGTCTCGTGGTTATTTTCTAGATGACTGCCATGTTTTTGCTTGCTAAACGATGTTCTCTATAAGAAAAACTTTTCACCAATCGGTAACTCGCACTTTTTAGTCGTGCCTGCCTCTCTTCGAAAACAAATTATGGAAGCATGCCATGATGAAGCAACTTCTGGTCATCTAGGCTACACCCGAACATTGTGCCGACTACGATGCAAGTACTACTGGCCAAAGTTACCTGCTGCTGTTAACCATCACGTGCGAACTTGCACCGACTGCCAAAAACGCAAAGCGCCTCCCAACAAGCCAGCCGGTCTTTTACATCCAGTCAAAGCACCAGAAAAGCCGTTCACCCAGATTGGAATAGATTTCCTGGGACCATTTCCATTTTCCACAACAGGGAACAGATGGATTATTGTGGTCACCGATTACCTGTCCCGTTGTGCGGAGACTAAAGATATTCAGCACGGCAGAGCAGTAGAAGCCGCTCAGTTCTTCATCGAAAACATCGTTCTTCGGCATTGCGTTCCGACAACAGTGATCACAGACAGAGGACCTGCCTTCACTGCAGAGCATTTGGAGTCGGATCTCAGACTCAGCGGTACAGCCCACCAGAGAACAACTGCATACCATCCGCAGACAAGCGGACTGACGGAGCGCCTCAGTAGGACCCTCACAGACATGATCAGCACGTACGCTGACAGGGAACATAAAAACTGGGATCACATATTGCCGTACGTGACCTTTGCTTATAACACCACTCGACAAGAAACCACTGGAATGACACCGTTCAGTCTAATCTATGGTCGCGAACTCACGACAATATTGGACGCCATGTTGCCGCAAGAGTTTGACGACATCCATGTAGACGCCGAATTATTCACTCAGGGCGCCGAGAAGCCAAACAGCTCACGCGCGTGCGCATCTGTCATCAGCAGCATCAAGATGCACAACGCTACGACATCTGACACAAGTTTATCAGCTACCCACCAGGCGACAAAGTGTGGGTCTGGATTCCCATACGTCGACGTGGACTGTCTGAGAAACTGCTAAGATAGTACTTTGGTCCATACAGCGTCACGCGGGGGACACTCTAGGTGCCGACCAGTGCGGACACGCGAAGATCGGCTCCTGCTTTCAAGAATGCTTTCCTGTGGTATTCAGGAATTTGTCGCCAAGTTTTCAGTCCCATCGTGTGCCCAAGTTCTCAAGAAATCAGCAGATACCACCTTTGTGCTGGTGAGTCGACTTCTAACCATTTTGGGACATTTTTACAAGGCAATGCCACCGGGGGATTTAAGCCTAACCGAGGAAGCGATTGTCGCCGATGCGCCCAACCCGGCGCCAACGTGACTCAACGCTCTGCGCGTTCCAGGACCTGCAACTGAGAATGGAATACCAAGTAGATGGAGAGGACATCTCTCCAGAGGATTGCACGGAAGCCATGGGTTGGAAGGAAGCCGAAACGAGACGCTTAAGGAATAAGCTAGCCGCGGTTAGCGTCCCTGCTGCCAAGGGTTCGACCAAGGCTGGTGTTGCGGGAGACGCTCGAGCCAGTCGTAGTCGGTATGACACCAAGAATGCAATCGTGCGAGCTGGACGCATGCCGCCACTACCCAAGGACTTTAGCAAAATTGTGCTACGACCACGTAGAGGATTAAATATCTCGAGAATTGGCAGTGGAGCTGTGGCAGACGCGATAGTACTGACGGCCGGCGTCAAAGAGGAGGAGGCCATGCAGGACATCATCTGTTCCAACTTGCAACAGAACATTATGGTGGCAGGCACTCCGGACCAAGACAGAGCTTTAAGATACCTCAAGGTCAAGCAAATTGACATTGGAGGCAAAGTTTTCGAGGTTAGCGCGTACGCCACGGCATCCCACGATACTTGTAAAGGGGTGATTCGCGGAATCCCCGTAAGCGATACTCAGGACATTTTGACCCGAAAGGATGTGAACGCGAAGAACCCGCGGGCGCTGCAGGCCAAGAGAATCAAGAACACCGGGACAATCATCATAGCGTTCGAAGGACACAAGGTGCCCCGATTCGTGAGATATGAACCTTCACTTTTGCAGTGCCCCCTTAACCACTAGAAAATCGATATTTGTTACGTCTGTGGAAAGCTGGGACATCGGTCTGACGTCTGTCCGAACCCAGCTGAAACCATCTGCAGAGGCTGCGAGATCAAGAACCCAGATAGCCTGCACCAGTGAGATCCAAGATGCAGGCTGTGCGACGGTCACCATCCCATGGCAGACAATTAAGGAGTGCAAGAACAGGTTCTTAGAGCTATACGTCGTCAGACGCAGACGTTGGGAAAAATCGCGAGCAGCCGCAGAAGCCCAGGACGCATCATTCACATCGAGTCCAGACATCAACTACAAGCAGCTTAATCCAGCCTACGGGACCCAGAGCATCCAGACTACACAAGAACAGGAAAGGCGGCCCCACTCCAGGGGGAGGTCACGTTCCAGAAGAGGTTCTAGACCCAAGGCCCGCTCCCAATCACGGGGGCGCTCGAGTTCTCAAGGTCACCATCAAGGTTGGGATCAGCATGGGCGGCACCCGAATGGCCAGCTACACCTGGCGTTCAGTTCGAGATCACCACTTCCAACCTGGGGAGGACGCCTGCAGTTACATCGAAAGGCAGCTGGGCTGAGCGAGTGCGCAACGGCGCGGCAGAGGTGATGACAGGTAAGCTGCCAGAGCATGATAGAATTGCACAGCTAGAGCAAGAAAATGCGAGACTTACAAAATAGAATGAGAGGCTCTCAGCTGAGTTAAAGGAAATAAAAATTATTCTCACTAAGCTAACCAGCGCGTAGTCTTCACAGCCAATGCCTCAGCCAGTTGATGTCCCTGTAGCTGAACACGTGGGGAACTCGAGAACCACAAAAAAGAGGGCAGTCATGGCAGAACACGTGGAAGCCAACCAAACGACCCTGTCAGATATGAAAGAGGTATTTGACACGCTCAGCAAAGTTGTAGCCAATCTTAGCGAGCAGATGGGTAGGCTACAATCAAGTGTGGCGGCAGTGGAGGAGCATATGACTTTGCGCATTACAAAGGCCGAAGCATATCTGCACAATGCAGCAAGGCTTCCCCATGCAACAAACTCACCTCTTCGGCCACCAATACTAGTGGTACCGAGCCTGTCGACAGGTGCAACATCAGGCTCTGGCCACCCATGTATTAACCATGATGGCAGCGCTACGTGAAGCATTTCGTATCTGGCAATGGAACTGTAGAGGTTACCTTAAAGAGAAGGCAACCCTAAAGCAGTATATCAGGAGCAGCCAAGAAAAGCCTTATATTATATTATTAGAAGAGACCCTTTCACCGCAAGCAACGTTGCCTGGATTCCGGCCTGTAATAGGGGATACTGAAGGGAGGGGAGTCTGCACCTTCGTATGCAACAAACTAACGCACGTAACCCACGACCTCAAGATAGAAGCAGGCCGGTTGGAACACGTCATGGTAAAGATCGCGCCAGGTACCAGCAACCGTCAGAGCATTTTCATTCTTAATATATACAGCAGTCCAAAGGAACAAAAGCAAGGTTTCAAGAGGGTTCTTAAGAAAGCTGTTAATATCGTAGGGGAATGTCCACTCGTCATAGCAGGTGATTTCAACGCCCCTCATCATACATGGGGTTAGAAGTACAACACTGGGAAAAGAAATCGACTTTGGCAAAGTGCCAGTGAACTTTATCTCACCCTAATCACAGACCCCAGCCTGCCAACAAGGCTTCGTACATCTTGCTGCAGGGATTCCACCCCAGACCTTACATTTGTAAGGAACACCAAGAAGGCCCAGTGGATGAACCTTGCTGTAGACCTAGGGAGTGACCACTGCATTCTTGCCACTACCTTCTCGGTGAAGCGTAAAAAGCAGAGAGAATTCCACTTCGCAGACTGGGATAAGTTCAGGAAGATAAGAATGGAAAGGGAACAAGATGGCCACAGACAAGGCTTGGAGCAGTGCGTCAAACAGATTAAAGATGACATCAAATCCATCTCCTCCACCACTACCACAGATTTTCCGGTTGAAAGAATGGATAGCCGGCTCGCTCATCTTTTGAGGCAAAGCAAGCACTACTGAACCGTTGGAAGGGTTAGAGCCTGAACCGAAGGAAAAAGATAGCTGAGGTAAACAGATCAGTCGAGAAACATTGTCGCGCACTATCCAGGCAGCAATGGGACGAAATCTGCAACTCCGTCAATGGTCAGACGCGCAATGGCAAGACATGGAATATGTTGAAACATCTCCTCAAAGAAAACACCACCAAAACAAATCAAAAGCATGTTATCGCTCTAATGTTGCATAAAGATATAGGGCGCACTACAGAACAGCAAGTTGTGCAGCGGCTTGTGCATAAGTACCTCCCAATCAAAAGAGGATTGGCACCACCAAGTAGACAGCAACAGGGCACGCCCAATCCAGGTTTTGAGGGCGACTTTAACATCGAGGAGATCAGAAGAGCCTTGCATGATCTCAACGGCAGGTCGGCCCCTGGCCCGGACGGTATATCAAACAAGACCCTTCGTAACCTTGATGGCGATTCAATTGAAACCCTTAAGGATATGATCAATGCAGCATGGAAAGAAGGCAGGGTGCCAGAGCAGTGGAAGCTGGCCAGCGCGATCCTTAATCCTAAGCCAGGAAAGCCCCCTAACTTGGACAACATGAGGCCAATATCCTTGACATCGTGTATCGGCAAGGTTGCAAAACATGTCATACTGCACAGGATAAACAAGTACTTGGAAGATAACGACATATATACACACAATATGGTTGGATTCAGGGCAGGGCTATCCACACAAGACAGGGCAGGGCTATCCACACCAGAGACGTGAGAGCCATTCTGTGCCTATATCTAGAAAGAGCGTTTGACAACATCCACCCCTCATTCATACTCGAAGCAATTTCCAAGCTTGGTCTGGGGAAAGCCTTCTATGACTACGTATGGTCCTTTCTTACAGATCGGAAAGCCGTGATGACGATTGCAGATATTGAGACCGCAGCAATCGAACTAGAAGCAAGGGGCACGCCGCAAGGGGCAGTGATTTTACCAATGCTGTTCAACATTGCCCTGATTGGACTGTCAAAGAAATTATCGAGCATTGAAGGATTGAAGCACAGCATCTACGCAGATGACATTACCATCTCGTGCACAGGTGGAAGCGAGGGGCAGATTGAGAACGTTGAGAACGCTCTGCAAGAGGCAATCGACACCGTAGAAGAGTACCTTCGTCCTTCCGGGCTCAAGTGCTCCTCGAGTAAGTCAGAACGTTTACTATATTGGACTGCACGCCGGGGACCGAAGCCCAGGGAATGGAAGCCGTTAAACCAGATAGACATCCACCTCCGTACAAATCAAGGGGATGCCATCTAGAGGGTCGACTCCATCAAAGTTCTGGGCATGCTGATAGAGTCTACCAGAGCCGACAACAAATCTATAGCCAGGTTAACTTGGAAAACAGACAGTGCGGTGCACCTCATACGCAGAGTGGCCAACAAAAGAAATGTGATCAATGAAGACAACCTCATCAGGTTAATGGATACGTTTGTTCTAAGCCACTTCACGTACGAGGCAGCAATGCACAACTGGTCAAGAGCAGAGTCCGAGACAGTGAATGTGCTCCTCAGGAAAGTTATCAAGAAGGTCCTGGGCCTACCCATACATACCAGCACCGAGCGTCTGCTTGAGCTTGGCATTCACAACACGCTCGAAGAAATAGCAGAAGCCCAACAGAGAGCACAGTTTGCAAGGTTATCTACAACAATGTCGGGGAGAATGATCCTGCATGAGCTGGGCCAACACCCAATGGCAATCAGACGCAATTACAATGATATCCCCGACAACATCAGGGAGACTATCAAGGTATCTCCTGTACCAAGAAACATGCATCCAGAACACAACGTCGGAAGAAGAGTAGCGAGGGCCAGGACTATACTTCGTCAAGTCTCAAACGAGGAACGAGGGGTCGTATTTGTTAACATGGCTTCCTACGCCAATGGGAAAGCGTTTGTGGCAGCGGTGGTCGATGGGGCTGGCCATGTCGTCAACTCAGCGATGGTCAGGACGAAAGACCCAATCATTGCGGAACAGGTGGTCATCGCCTTAGCACTCAAGATGGATAACATTGAAGTCGTCTACAGTGATTCCATGGCAGCGCTACGGGCGTTCGCCAAGGGGATGGTCACTGAACAAACGCTGAGAATACAGCAAGGTAAGAACATAATGCATCATCTTCTGAGTTGGTTCCCAGCTCACCTTGGACAAATCAACGATTCCCCTCCCAATCTCAATGAAGCAGCACACGAGGCGGCACGAGAACTCTCCAACCGCACCTCCCCGGGAATGCGTTCTACCGGTGAAGGGGATAACCGGAAAATTCTTACAACATATAACGAGCTCACTAAACATTTCTACCTGTCTAGAAGGATTTTTCCTCCACCTCACAAAAATCTAACTCGGCCCCAAGCACTTACATTAAGGCATTTGCAAACGCGGATGTACCCTACATTGAATATGTTACACATCATGTACCCTGACCTATACCCAAGTAGTATTTGCCCACATTATGGGGAAATAGCTTCATTAGAACACATGCTCTGGCAGTGCACCAAATTCGCTCATTTATCGAACATCACCTCTGCCTGATGGGAGGCGGCAATCCGCAGCTCGTCCTTGGCAGATCAGCTCTGGGCTTTCCACCAAGCCCGCGAGGTGGCTGAGGAGCTTGGCATCTCAGTCCCCACGTGGGAGCTGTCCGCAACACAGTGATCTGTGTTTTGGAGGACCAAATAAATGTTAATCCAATCCAGCGTCACGTGACGCTTGAGCGACGTGAACAACGAAGTTGTTCCCGACACTGATTGTAGTTCTAAGCGCCAAAAGCATTTACTAGAAGTCGTCCACGTCGTTCGTATGAAACCGTATTTATCGAGTTAATTAGCTCCCGGTTACCGTTTTCGTACGACCACTTCATACGCCTGGTAGAGCACTTTTGTTGCGCACCGGGACAATGCCTCTTTCGGAGGGAGGCAAATGTCACATGCTTGCTCAAGAAAGACGATGGCAGTAGTGCATGTGCCACGAAGGACTACGAAATGGATGAAATAAAAGAACTCGGTTGCGCATTCTAATTAAGAAAAGATTGACCTTCTTCTGGTGTCTCAATTTCTGCGGCAAGACCTCGGTTTTGACGTCGTGACAATATCACAACAACAGCAACACCTCCACCAACAACAACAACGACGACAATGACGACTACGACAACAGGTCCTTGATTTTTGATCGACAAAATTAGTGAGGCAGGAAGAAAACGCTGACAATCAGATTCACTAGCTCCTGCCGCCACAAAAATACACTTTGACAAACTTGAAGCAGTGCTCACCAACTGCCGTATACGAACAAATTAAATAAACAGAAAGTGAGAAGAAAACAATAGAAGGGCGGAAGACTAGCTGTTAGGAACAATGCCACGAATGAGTATTGGAAAGAAAATAAGGAAAAATTTCAGCAATTTGTAACGCAAATTAAACACTAATTTTCGGAGTATCGGACATTTACGAGAAACAAACTCCTATAAACGTCGATTTTCCTAAAAAAAAAGCTCCGAAAGCCACACTCCGAAATTCAGAAAAATTAAACTCTTAAACATGGAACCCTAGCTTCAAGTGTTGGCTATAATGCTTACTGACGATGGCAGTACCTACGCAGTACAGCTTTCAGACCAGTAGTCTTGGCTATCAGTTCTCAAAAACGTAGTTCCATAGCCTTAAGGTCGTCGTAAATAATCCAAGTTTTTTTCTTCAAATATAAAATACTCCTCCAAAGTCTAGGCCAGCTTTATGCTAAACACTTTTATATGGCTGAATAGAATGTTTCTTGGTTAGCATGTTTACTATGTTTGCTCAGAAAAAAAAATCTCCGAAAAACACATTCCGAATTTCAGGAAATATAAACCCCTAAAACATAGAGCAAAAACCGAAAAAAAATTAAATGAACTTCGAACTTCATAGTTCAAACATACAAAAATAATAATAAATAAGTTTGTAGTAAAAACTTCCTTTTCCGGTAAGCACATATGTAGTTGCAGCAATTTAGTTCATTTTCTCATTAGCAACACTTGCCATGAGTACCACGATACATGTGAAAGCAGATGTTACCTCAAATTGTAATAATTATGTCCACGCATTCCAATACCGTCCTACGGTATAACTTCAAATGATGGCAGAAGTAGCTTACTTTAAGAAGTAAGAGCACTCTCTTGACTATATTAAACTACAAACGTGTATACAAGGACTAAGTCTCTGACAAAATGGCACAGCCTACAGTGGCAAGTACCCACAGCTTTACTTACCGGCTATATAGGTACCTATGAAAGACAATCTGTCACTTTATTCTAGATTTCCAAGCCATAGTTTGATTTATACCTCCAAGGCCAGTCGAGTTATTACCACGTAACTGACCCTATCAAACATATCGAGTCATCTACAACTTTTTTATATCGCTAGGTATACGATAGATTCTTCTCTCATGGCAGCTGTTGCAGCTTTATGGACCCCTTATAGTAATACATCAACCCGTTTAGCAACCAGCGCACGCGCTCCGGTCTGACAGGTGCTCTGCAACCTGTGATAGTGTGTTCGCAACTCGGTACAGGGGTGCGTTATCTCTGTCTCTCAATATTCTCGCGCCAACGACGTGTCTAATTAAAGCATGAAGGCCTAATGCGCCCCTATTAACAGGCTTGTTCTGACGTCTGACGGAGTGTGCCTAAGAACACTAATTGATGTTCGCCGTTCCTAATGGAAGTGCAATCAGTCCTAACACGGCGCTTCCCTTTCGACGAACCTCAGGTCTGCCCATCGGTTTCCGCGAGACTCAAAACCTGGACCTCCATTCAGACTGCGGAACACGACAACGTCGCCCAGCTTTCGCCGGACGGACGCGAAACCGTATGGGACTAGTCGTTTGCGTGAAGTAATCACACTCGCTGACCCGACTAATGTTCACATGCCCCTCCGAAACGACTCCGCCCGCGTTTTGACCTGATGAATGGAGCATCGAAGCGAGCGTGGCTGAAACAATGGATGTCTATGGGCACGCGTTAGCGTTGAAGCCGGAGTTGCCAGCGACACTGTCATGTCATTCTTCGGTACACTCGGAACAAAGTTTCGCTCCGCAGGGACCTCCTTACGTGCCCGCAGTCAATCCTCGTGCGCGCTCTCGTTTGGTGCGTGCAGGTGTGCAGGCTAAGTATGCGGCCTTTCTGCAGGAACAATGTTTAAAAAAATGTTCCTTTTCATCACAATGACAGTTACGCCGTACATAAGTCAGGCGTAGTAGATCAGCGCGCTGTCTAGCTCAACACCATTGCCCTGTAAGTTATATCGCTGCACCATAAACTCACATCGTTGGATATAATACATCGCACATGCGGTTGGGATCACATATTGGTGAACGCAGACGTCCAAAGGCAGCATTTGAGTGGGTATTTACTGAATAATACAGCACACATTCGCCATGCAAACATCAGAAATCCTGAATTCTATATTTAGAGTTTCTTATAAGCAAGTACAGAGCATTGAACTGTTGCAGCAAATCGCAGGCGCACATTGAAAAAGCTCTCCTGAGGTTGAATAACATAGTGTCTTCGAAACTTACATGCTCGTCTCTACAGAATCGGTTGGGTCGAAAGAGCAAATGTAATATAACGCCACGTTACGACACCTTCACTACAGCCCACACTTCCACCTCACTGTCACTGCACGGACAGCACGGAATCAAAAGGAAACACACTTGTACGGATTGATGCTATACACCTGTTGCGCATTGGTAAATATTTTTAGCCGCACGAAATAAACTTCTAACGTACCTAATGTATTATGCTCAAATGATCGTGAGTGCGTGTATGCTTACGCTAGAAATTCTGAATATGTGGGGGTCGGCAAGCAATAACCTAATGTCTGCAGTAAACCGTAGTTTGTGGTTGTTGAACATATTTAGCAGTATTCTGAGCGTCGCTCTAGACGCTTGAAGGGCCACTCCTCAACCGGCATTCAAAGACGGGGGAGTTAAGTATAGCGAAGAGAAGAGTTGTTTTCTTCCGTACTCGTCCTACAGGTGATACTGCCTTCTCGCTCCATATTTCTTAGCGGGTGTACAAAGTGAGTACCAAGCGTTCAGCCTATCAATATTTCGCGCCTGTTGACTACACACTGTTTCTGTCACTTGCGCAGTGATGGTATCTATCTATCTATCTATCTATCTATCTATCTATCTATCTATCTATCTATCTATCTATCTATCTATCTATCTATCTATCTATCTATCTATCTATCTATCTATCTATCTATCTATCTATCTGTTTGTTTGTCTGTCTGTCTGTCTGTCTGTCTGTCTGTCTGTCTGTCTGTCTGTCTGTCTGTCTGTCTGTCTGTCTGTCTGTCTGTGTATGTCTGTCTGTGTCTGTCTGTCTTGTCTCTCTCTCTCTCTCTCTCTTTCTCTCTCTCTCTCTCTCTGTGTGTGTGTGTGTGTGTGTGTGTGCGCGTGTGTGTGTGTGTGTGTGTGTGTGTGTGCGTGCGTGTGTGTGTGTGTGTGTGTGTGTGTGTGTGTGTGTGTGTGTGTGTGTGTGTGTGTGTGTGTGTGTGCGTGTGCGTGTGTGTGTGTGTGTGTGCGCGCGCGCGCTCATGATCAGCTCTAAGTATGGGAGGGTAAGATGGTTTGACGAGTATGAATCGTGGTCATGACATGAATGATGTGACAATCCAGCCACCTATGTCGTCATACCCTTTCCGCCAGACACGTGTGGCACGTGTCATGTTGTGTACCATGTGTGTCATAGTGTGTTGTGTGTCATATGTGTCATGATGGGGAAACGTCGATGATGGTTCCTGTACTGGATATATCTATATGTATGAACATTACATATCTACTCTTACGATACAGGTGTCATGTGGGGTTAATGTTAATTACGTACTTACGAGACGTCCGCTGGACTTGGTCTACGTAAAACAAGCCTGGGGAACCATCCTCGGAAGCACAATTATCAACTTAACGCTTTTGAATTTGGTAGTACCCAGGTTAGTGTTGCCATCGTTGCGAAATTTCAAAGGACTGGTTATCGAAAACAGAATGAACTGTTCAACATATATCTGCACGCAAACCTGTACATATTTTTAGCATCAGTTTGTAAAGCTTTGCTCAATAAAGAAATTACACAGTAGTCACGTTCCCCCACATGCTTTGCATAACATTTATTCCCGTGGTACGTGGGATCTGCCAAATGTTTTTTTCAGAGGCTTGTGAGGGGTCCTTTAGTTGTGTTATAGGTTAGCCAAGCTTGCCATCTTGCATTGTTTTCGTGCCCTGAAGAACGCTTCGCAACAACGCACTTCTTGGCAAATGTTCAAAACCATTTTCTGCGAAAATATACAACGCACGACAAAGTACATCGCTTAAACTTCACTTAGACAGCTCCCACATGAAATTCTCCGTGATTTTTTTAAACATTGTTACATTACTCGCCTCTTCTTTCTACATTTTACGTTAAATGTACTTTTTAATATAAATGTAGTGTAACAATACATTGAGGACTATAGCGATAACGTTCCGAACTACAATGTCATTCATGAGGCAGTTTTTTTTTTTTTTTTGCCGCATGCACTAGCAGTCTCTGTTGAATCTACAGTGAGCGCCCTAATTAAAAGTACGGTTTTCTTTCAGCTTTCATGCTGAAGTTTTTTAGCACTACAAATGACTAACTACACTTGCCAATTTCGCTATAGCAATAATTATAAATAGAAAAATCCACGTTGACTAAAATTTATACACCTGATTTAGTTTCTTCCGTGCCCTATTCCCCCTCCGTGTTTTGGAATTTCTCAGTCTGTCATCGATTTTGGCAGACGTTAAAAGCCCTAAGATGTATGCGCCCACATTTTCAGTGAGTAATGTTTGTGTGAGATGGGACCTGTCAGCAAGGTAGTGAAGGAATCAAGTTTCCGTGCTCCAAGTACACCTTACATTGGAATGTACACGTGAATACTCCGATACAGAAAGTGCTACGAAAACAAGAGGTAACAATACAAGGCTTGGCCCGTACTTTAGAATAGGGGCTATTTTTCATCCTTTCCAAAACGTTAAAGAGACAGATGTCGATATTCGAAGTTGCGGGTCAAACCAAACCGTCACACCTTCGCGCAAAACTACGCTTTGTCTTATAACGAGTATAAATTTTACGCTTCTTGAGTTAGCCGTACTGCTACGACAACTAGGGTATCGAAATTATAGCCTTCATGTGTCCGTTCACCTTCCCGGCAACGCTCCGATACCGCTGCGCCACGAGTTTCAGCCGCGTCATGTAGTGCTTGAAAATAAGGTCCTGTACTATACCGCCACCACCAGGGACAATAAAAATCACGACCTTGCGACAATGTGCATTTGGCAGTCGTGCCTTCTATATAAGCACTTATGTCATGCAGATTTCACCCTGTGCACATAATGTCAGAGACTTTTCACGAACGTTGACTATGATGATCGTGGTGTCTGTATATACGCATGCTGCAGAGCCTACGCATGCATTGTTGATGACTGAGACCTGTGAAGTTTAAGTTGCGATGTTGATGATCATAAGTATTCGCAAACATACAGAGACATACAGAGTTTACTCAAAGAAGCTTGTAGCCGGTTTTACTCCAGTCGGCAGGTTCTTTTCTAAAACGACATGACTAAATTATTAGTACTGAAAATTTTTTCAATTCCTACGTGTTTTTTGTTGACTTTTGACTACGCAGCTCGTAATTTTGGGCTTATCAGAAATATACAAACTTCCATGGTGTCACATCAATCGGGTCAAGCCACGCCAAGCCGCTTTCAGGTACCATTTTGTTGCATATCAGTTTAACATCTAATGAGTATTGCGTCATCTGCAGTTCGCGCCACCATTGCTTTCACTTTTACCATCCTTATGGCCCAGTGTTCTGTTACAGCCGGTTGATGACAAGTGTAAGGGCAAGTCTTTTTCTCCGTGCACCCGCCGGAATCTTCCGGTCGCTGGTAAATTTGTGCCTGCAAGGATTCCGCGAAAGTTCCTGTAGCTCATGTCTTCAGGCACCGCGGAAGTATTAAGGAAAAAAATAATAATGGGCAGCATGAGCTAAAGTCACGAGATGTTCGGTAGCTTTACGCAGTTCAGGGAACACGGTGCACGAAGGTCCCGAGCTCCCATTAGACGATCGCGCAAATGACCATCACAACACGGTTAGCGGTACAGAAGCAATTTTCTTCAGCACATCCACGCCGTTACTAAGAGTACAAAGTATAGATATATATGTACACGATGGAAAAGAATGGTGAACTAAAATATGAAAAAAAAAAGAGGTGCTAGCAGTGTCTGAGGCCAGATCTGTACACGATCGAGACACGATTCGTATACCACCTGCAGAAAAACAACGCAGAAGAAAGCATAAGAACCCTATGCCATACGCCACAAGCCCTACCACCTCCACAGTTCGGCTGAGCGTCATCGTCGCAAGAAAATTTCACCGGCCCAACCGCCGGGCTTAGCGGAGGAGTAAAGAAGTCCTGAGAGCGGGGAGTGCGGGCCCCGAAAGAAGAGCGAAACGTTGGTACGCCTGACCGCGAGATAATGAAGTTTCGCACTCCAACGATAATGAACCATAAAATAAATTATCGCGAACGGAATGATTTCCTCAACCGCTCACTGTGCTGCTCGCTTTTTATTCGTTTCCTCACCCGTCCATCTCTCTGTCTCCTCCTCTCCGGGCCATATCCTCCCCCGCTAAGCGTGGCGGGCTCTTGGCACGTTCTACGCTGGCGCGGTCGTTTTAAACTAATTAGGAACGGCGGCCGCTGAAATATTGGGAGCAACCTGAACGATGAGTAGACCGCAAGACGGATGGCGATATTATGAGAATGGGGGGTACCCTCCGTTCACTGTGCCGCTTCTTCTGCCGCTACTGCTGATGTAATACTGCTGACGTCGCGGTAGTGTCGGCGCGGTAAGGAACGGAAGAATGAGGTCCTCTTTTTCGTTTCTTTCCCATTCCTACGTTCCAGTATACGCAGGAACGAGAACTGAAAAGAAAAGCGAAGGCGTAGAGACTCGGACACACGAATAGGTTAAGTAAATCAAGAAAGAAAAACTAGAAGAGCGTCGTAAAGGTCGAAACGGGAGCGCGGTCACGGAGTCTATAGCCCGCGAAATGACCCGCCGCTGCAGTTTGGACGGGAGAAGTAATTTACGCCTCGTTGCGGGTCCGCAAATGAAGTCAGGCATATTCTCGCGAAGAGGGGAAAGGAGACGTTGCAGGAGGGGGGAGGAGGAGAGAGAAGGGGATTGACTTTCTTCGGATCTTCGTCTCCGTTACGTGGCATGTGATCTGGTGCGGAGCGCGCTAGCTCGTGCTGAAGCAGCGACGGAGTATCGTTGGTGAAAAATTTCCATCACCGTTAAATGCTGTTTGTTGTTGCGTTCATTATTTGCATTTCACGACATGTTGGTACATAGGTGTGGCTACGTCTACTCCGCTTCTCTTTCATAACAGTTTATACCTCGAAGTTATCGATAACTATGCTTAGGAAGAGTGGTTAACAATATAGAGTACTTGCTACTCTACTATGGGAGAGCATAAAGCCGGCCCGTGGGCCTCACACATGATGAAGCGGTGTTGGCAAAAATTACGCCGTGAACGAGTTCACGACGGCGAAGAAAATCATTTAGCGGCACATACGAGTCCACCAAAACTGTAAGATATACGCACAATTAATCAACGGCATGCCTAATCTAGGTACTGCAATATAAGTTGTTTTCTCTTCTGCTCACGAACCCTCACCTATGATTTTTTAGTAATAGTATGTTTGCTAAAAACATACTGGCACATTATTTTCGGGGGAAGGGTGGGGGGATGGGGGACGGTTACTTTTAATAGTGTCGCAAACAAAACGATTACCTCGAAAAACTCAGGAACGAAATACATATTTTTCGGAGGGCCAAAACACATACTAAATCCTGCAACTGGATCCGTATAAAGCCAGAAAAAATAGAGGTCTAAAACTTGCAACAACGTGCAA